>NW_024092612.1:0-14558 GCF_014356525.2 Nilaparvata lugens | reverse complement strand
AAAAATCCAGGATGTCAGTAGAGCACTAAAAATCAGAAACACTATACCATCGAAGGTTGTACTCAATGTAGGCTCAAATAACCTGTGTAGGGCTAAGACACCGAATCATGTCATGAGACCATTATGGCTCACTTTAGAGGCTAACATTAAACGGTTTCCACACACTAATGGTATGTTACATCTATTCCAATTCGGGAGGATATAGGTGAGAGATTTATTGACGAAACAAACAAGGCTCTGAAGTTTATGTGCTGGCAGCTTAATGCTACATTTATTGACAACTCAAATCATTTACATAAGTGTCACCTGAGCTGGGATGGACGAAGTTTAAACCCAGAAGGTTCCAAAATCGTGGCTGAACAACTTGCAAGTGCACTGGAGTGTCAAGGTAGGAATTCAGGATAGCAGCTAACAAACAGAAAGATGACCGAAACCGCAATAGACCAAATAATACAACCAATAACAATAGAAAATGCACATCCACACAAAAAATCGTTGACTGTTCTCCACCTAAATATTCAAAGAGGTCTTCAAAATAAACTTGATGGACTAGTTGTAGAGCTCGAAAAATTTCACCCTGATATTCTAATTATCTCAGAACATGGCTTAGGCGCGGACCAATTGAATCTCACAAATATCGAAGGTTTTAGACTGACCTCCAGTTATTGCCGAACTGAGCATATGTGGGGTGGCATAGCTATTTTTGTAAAAAATCATTTTTCTGTTGACATGGACGAGCTTCAGTTACCAGAACAATGCAAATCAAAGGAACAAGTGTTTGAAACTGTTGGATTGATACTCAAATATCAATCAAGAAAATTGATTCTAATAGGAACATACAGATCTCCTAGCACTGATACAGCAGAGTTTTTAGGAAAATTGGGACAACACACAAAGAAGTCAAATGATATAATAATACTATGAGATGCAAACTTTGACATACTCAGACCAGATGAGCGTAGTGTAAAGGACCTTCAAAATGTGTTATCTGAGTTTGGATGCAGAATACATCACATCCCTGTAACAAGGAAAACCCCACTACTGTATCCAGCATTGATGGGTGTTACACAACTATCAAACAAGAGGAGATCGAGGTAAAAGCACACTATACACCACTTTCAGACCACCATTTGTTGCTATGCAAAATAAAAAATAGAAGTAAAAGTTGCCACACCACTTACAGATACTCTAGGAATGTCTCAAAAAACAAATTAACTGAACTAAAGCAAATGTTAATACAACAAATTGGGAGTCTGTCTATATACCAAAGTCTGTCGAAGTAAAATATAATAACTTTCTGGAAATAATGTGCCAGATCCTTGACCACATTATGCCTCTAGGGCCGAAAAAATGGATGTACCAAATAAAATTATTTTTATAGATTGTGAGTTGCAGAAGATGAAAGTCTCCCTTCAAAGTTTGCATGACAGATACCTGCTGACAGGATCAATCGAAGACAAAAACAGGTTTCAAGAGTCAAAGAAAACCTATGACATTGAAGTGAAGAGGAAGAGAACGGATCACACAATGAACAAAATAAAAAACTCAAAAGACAAAACCAAAGAGCTGTGGAAAACTGTGAATAGTGAAAGAAATAAGCAAGATGGAAGGCAGAACAGCATTAGGCTTCTTCTGGATGGTAAGCTGACAGCAGATCCACTTGAAATCAGCAATATCTTCAATAGCATCTTCACCTTACCTCAAGCATCAAACCACACAAATCAATCACAAACCAGTACCACATCTGAAACTGAGCCCGACAATAGTATACCAATTTTCTCAGCCTTCAAAAGTGTCACTCATCACGGAATGGATGAACTTCTTAATAATTTAAAGTCCAACAATTCGGCAGGCTTTGATGAAATCTCTGGAAGATGCTGAAATTCTACAAAAGATCAGACTATTTTAGTAGCTTGACTTTAGTCCATCCAGGCTGGAATTTTATTGAAGAATTTCCAACTTCACAGATTATATAAATACTAGTAGTTCGGAGAACAGTAGAACTCGCTACACTCACTAACATCACTACTCACACACATACAAATTGGATTTAGAGTATGATGATAATTATATGCAATAGGATCGGTGGAGGACGCTAAGAAATAGAAGTTTTTTACACATTGAGCTGGGATGAACGGTTGAAGAGATAAAAAAAATCTGGGGAAAAATGATCGAATTATAAAAAATTCCAAATTTCAGCATGTGATACATGAAATAAGACCACCTTGGAGCGCTGAAGAATAAAGATCATCTACACTTTTGAGCTCGGAAGCACGGTTGAAAATATAAAAATTTGAAACTTGGATTGGGACTTGGGAAAAAATCGGAATAAAGGTCCGCCATCTTGAAACGGGGTTGGATTTAAACTTTAAATTTATACGTTTCTGCACCCTATTTCAAAGTACTTGTATACCAAATTTTATCCAAATCGGACCATAACTGCGACTGTAACTGTGGTACAAACAAACAGACAAACGCCGATTGACTTGAAACATAGAATTCGGCCAAATAATAATTAATAAAAAAACATAATTATCAGGCTTTTGTACTTTTTAATTGACAATTTTGTAGATCTTTGGAAAAATTAATTGGATATCATTCGACCAGAATGTGATCATGCATAGGCAATGAGATCGATATGACTCAGTTAACTTTAATACGCAACAATAGAATGTTTTTGTAAAATACTAGCAGGTAACCGGGGCATTGCACCGGGTAGAATTTTCTGTTCACTTCTGTTCATGCAAACTTCTCATGTCCAGGAGAACATAATAGAGTAATATATTGGCTGCTACATACAGAGTGTTGACTTACTCCCTACCAATACTCTGGGGCATTGTTCCTGGGTAAAAACATATCTGAATATCATATTTAAATTGTCCGGAAGTCTTCAGTTACACAGTGATTTTTTTTTTTTTCTTCACTTATTTTTTTCTAAAAATGGTTAAATGTACAAAATTGAAATCTGCACAATCATTTTTATAACTAGAAAAAAACATACAAAAATTATGATAACTCTTCAAATGCATAAAACAAAATAGCGGCCATTTAAAATTTTGTTTCTTAAATAACTCAGAAACCGTTGAGTTTAAAAACAATTTACAAGAATAACTTTTTTAGTAAATTTAATTACCTATCAATTGGTATCTGATTTTTAGATTGTATATCGATAAAAGAGGTCAAGAGGAGTTCAACCATGTATCATAATCTTGTCGATTCCAAAGTATTAGCAAAACAAACATGGCGGAAAGTTTAATTTTTCGATTTTTTGTGACTGCAGTAAGTTAGAAATTGTTAAATCTTACGAAGAATTTGACAAGGAATCCAATGAAACCGGTTCCAAGTTAGTATCTTTAGTTATTGAGATATTTTAAAGAATGCATGTGCAATTTTTTGCTTTGAAAAAGGCTAATTTCATTGCTTGGCCATGAATATGTACAGTAAGTTATTTTAAACTATTAAATTTGAGGAATGATGAATTCTGAATAAAAAATGCCCAGTCACTTGATACCTAAAATCAAGGTTTATTCAGATATTTGGATAAATAAAAAAACTTGCAATTTCATATATTTTCAATTTACATTATTAATATTGGCTTATTTTTTTGTAAGCTCCAATCCTATTATAATAAGCGAGCAATTTCTGTATTTTTATCCTATACTATTAAACGAGCAACTTATATCACCGGATCTCAGAAACGATTCTCACAAAATTCAGAACAGAGTAGGTTCATAATATGAAGATTCAATTGCACTAGGTCTCATCCCTGGCAAAACTCGCTGAAGGACATTAAAAGGATAATTATTATTCATCCTTGGAAAAGCAGCTGATAATAATTATTTCGTCGTCTGTTGATGATGGAAGTGAGTGAGCGAGTTCATGTGTGTGGTACTGTGTCAAAATTATGACTCAGCTGTTGAACTTTTGTAATCATTCTATCAGGTACTTGGTGCCGGTTGCAAAAAAGCCGGGTTATTTTCAACCCTGATTAATTCTAGCAGATCCATCTTTTTGAAATGGTCTTCTCTGATTTGTGTCACGTGGAGTTAATCAGGATTAAAATTTAACCGGCTTTTGTGCAACCGGGCATTTGTGAGGGAAATTTTTGCATTCCTCTGGGAATTAATCTCAATTTACTGTGATTAGATGGAACATTTCTGTATGAATGTTATTATAATTTCTTCTTTCATAATACATTTTTAAGCTTTTGTACTCCAGAGCGAAGCTCGGTCCCCAATATTATATTTGTATCTGGTTATTTATGTTCAACGGATCTTGAAAACGGCCCTAACGATTTTCACGAAATTTGGAACATAGTAGGTTTATGATATGAAAATTCGATTGCACTAGGTCTCATGCTCATCCTTGGGAAAACTCGCTGAATGACATTAAACAGCTGTGGATAGTAAAAAAGTGAGTGAGCTAGTGAGTAACTTATGTGAAAAATCAAAATATCGCAACCCCGAAATTCATATGATGACATATAGCAAGCTGTGAAATATAACATAATTATTTTAGAGAATTGTGTTCTGTTTATCAATAAATAAAAATAACGATATTAAGTACTAGTCCTATCTCATGCATGGTTGGGTAAGGTTAGGTTAAGTTGAGTTTAGCATGGTCAGGTTGGGAATGGTTGAATAAGGACAGGTTATGCTTGGTTGGGTTAGATTTATTTTTTTAAAATTGTATTGCTAATTACACAGAACAGTCACTTTTAGTTTTAATAAAACCATACGATTCCCCGATTATGGACCATGGCGATTAACTACACTGGATAAGTAATAACGTAAATGCTTGTCACTTATAATTTTTGCCTGTCCATCTCAGGTAGGCTACAACAAATCGGGACCTGATTAGGAACTTAGATACTTTAATCTTAAATATTGAATAGGCTACCTACCCACTGAAAAATTTATTGTACTAATAAAGTGTTTCTTAAAAAATTTTGCGTATTTCATCATATTGCCACTTAATTTCGTGACTTGAACACTTTTATTGAATTTCTATCCAAAAAATTTTAATCGAAACTGAGTCTTTATTTGTCAAAATTGTTAATGAATCCGTGACTATACCAAGCTAACCTGCTACGACTGGAACATTGAAATCGGGTGAGATCTTTACAATTTATCACTGAAAAATTATTCTTATAGTGACAGAATACGACATTGGAAATATAACGATAATACCCAAATTGATTTAAAATATTTTTAGTGAAGTTGGATTCATTTTACAAACTCCTGAAACCGCACATCATGACGTAGTTTCTACACGCAGTTTTCTGCCTGTACATATCAGTGCACGCATGTTATTTCTCAACTCATAAAAAGAAAAATTAAAAAATTCCGTATTCTATTGGATAGATTGGGTAATATTATAATAAATAAACTTGAGACTGATCAAAATAGGTCAGACTACTAGATACTAGATCTTGTTTTCCATTTCTCAACGACTTTTCAACCTTTCGAACTAGTGACTTGAACTAAATTATTGCCTATATTTGCAATTTCAACCCGTTATTACTGGAATTTTAGTTTCTGACTGTATCATTGGAAACATTTTAATTTTATTGTTTCCCTTGCTCAAGACTGTGATATTCGACTGTGATAGAATTTTATGTTTTGGCCTGATCTAACCTCTACGTTTTGATTGAAGATTCTGACCTGCTCACAAAATTCCTATAAATTGCTTCATGTTATTTAAATTATAGGATATATTATTGGTTAATTGTGTCATCTTTGTTTTATGTGTTACCCCGGCCTAACTTTGTGATATTTGACTGTGATATATGAAAACTTGACTGCACTGATATAACCTTTATGCTTTGATTGTTGACTCTTGACAAACTCAAGTAACCAAATTCCCATCTTTCTCCCTGCAAGACAACATATTATCTGCTTGCTTACCAAAATGGGGAAAAAACAATCTGAAAAGGCCATAAATAATGAAAATATCCAGTCTCCATGTGGTGTTTGCCGCAAACCAGTTGAGAACAGTGACCATGCTGTAACATGCGACTGTAACGATAATAAATGGTATCACACCAAGTGTGTCAACATAACCAACAAACAGTATGACGAAATGAAAGCGGGTAAAAGTTCTAACCTAACCTGGATGTGTGAGGAATGTAAGACTCGTATAAATGCTGAAGCTTCCCATATCTCAATACTACTAAATAATTCAAATGACAATGATTTGCTAAAATCTGACCTGAATGACAAATTACAATGTAACTATACATTGCCTAACAAAACATTTCAAAGCACTGACTTGACATATCAAGGCTCAAACCCCAGAATGCGCCAAAGCTATAACAGCTATGATGTCATAATTAAAGTTTACATGATGATATAGAGGACTTGAAAAATGAGATAAAAATACTACGGACTAACAATAGTCGTCTGTCAGATATCATAGCAAGAAAGACAAGTGTAATTTACAGCATGGAAAATATAATTCGTGACTTCTCTCAAGGTATCCATCCAGAGCCCTGCTGCCCGGTAAGAAAGAGGATGGAGGATGCTACAGCGTTCTTGATAGAGGACTCCGAGTGTACAAATGAGGTAAACCCTGTCCGGATTAAAGAATCCTCGGCAGCGACAAAGAATGCACCAGAGCCACTGCCAAGCGAGGGAGCTGAAGTTCGAAACAGGATCATGGAGGCCTGCAATGCCAAACCAAAACCACATTCAAATAAGGTAAAAGAGAGTTGTGTTGATGAGAACGGGGATGAATGTCGGAACGGTCCACAGGATGAGGGGCGCCTGCTCAAGGATTTGGGGAACGGGCTGAGGGAAAGGAGGGGGAGGCACCACTGCTGATCGGGGACAATACGCTAAGGCTGGTGGGAGATATAATGAGAGACACATTTGGGTGGAAATTGTACCCTTTGGAAAAATCCAGGATGTCAGTAGAGCACTAAAAATCAGAAACACTATACCATCGAAGGTTGTACTCAATGTAGGCTCAAATAACCTGTGTAGGGCTAAGACACCGAATCATGTCATGAGACCATTATGGCTCACTTTAGAGGCTAACATTAAACGGTTTCCACACACTAATTGGTATGTTACATCTATTCCAATTCGGGAGGATATAGGTGAGAGATTTATTGACGAAACAAACAAGGCTCTGAAGTTTATGTGCTGGCAGCTTAATGCTACATTTATTGACAACTCAAATCATTTACATAAGTGTCACCTGAGCTGGGATGGACGAAGTTTAAACCCAGAAGGTTCCAAAATCGTGGCTGAACAACTTGCAAGTGCACTGGAGTGTCAAGGTAGGAATTCAGGATAGCAGCTAACAAAACAGAAAGATGACCGAAACCGCAATAGACCAAATAATACAACCAATAAAACAATAGAAAATGCACATCCACACAAAAAATCGTTGACTGTTCTCCACCTAAATATTCAAAGAGGTCTTCAAAATAAACTTGATGGACTAGTTGTAGAGCTCGAAAAATTTCACCCTGATATTCTAATTATCTCAGAACATGGCTTAGGCGCGGACCAATTAATCTCACAAATATCGAAGGTTTTAGACTGACCTCCAGTTATTGCCGAACTGAGCATATGTGGGGTGGCATAGCTATTTTTGTAAAAAATCATTTTTCTGTTGACATGGACGAGCTTCAGTTACCAGAACAATGCAAATCAAAGGAACAAGTGTTTGAAACTGTTGGATTGATACTCAAATATCAATCAAGAAAATTGATTCTAATAGGAACATACAGATCTCCTAGCACTGATACAGCAGAATTTTTAGGAAAATTGGGACAGTTACTGGGACAACACACTAAGAAGTCAAATGATATAGTAATACTGGGAGATGCAAACTTTGACATACTCAGACCAGATGAGCGTAGTGTAAAGGACCTTCGAAATGTGTTATCCGAGTTTGGATGCAGAATACATCACATCCCTGTAACAAGGAAAACCCCCACTACTGTATCCAGCATTGATGGGTGTTACACAACTATCAAACAAGAGGAGATCGAGGTAAAAGCACACTATACACCACTTTCAGACCACCATTTGTTGCTATGCAAAATAAAAAATAGAAGTAAAAGTTGCCACACCACTTACAGATACTCTAGGAATGTCTCAAAAAACAATTAACTGAACTAAAGCAAATGTTAAATACAACAAATGGGAGTCTGTCTATATACCAAAGTCTGTCGAAGTAAAATATAATAACTTTCTGCAAATAATGCGCCAGAGCATTGACCACATTATGCCTCTAGGACCGAAAAAAATGAATGTACCAAATAAAATTATTTTTATGGATTGTGAGTTGCAGAAGATGAAAGTCTCCCTTCAAAGTTTGCATGACAGATACCTGCTGACAGGATCAATCGAAGACAAAAACAGGTTTCAAGAGTCAAAGAAAACCTATGACATTGAAGTGAAGAGGAAGAGAACGGATCACACAATGAACAAAATAAAAAACTCAAAAGACAAAACCAAGAGCTGTGGAAAACTGTGAATAGTGAAAGAAATAAGCAAGATGGAAGGCAGAACAGCATTAGGCTTCTTCTGGATGGTAAGCTGACAGCAGATCCACTTGAAATCAGCAATATCTTCAATAGCATCTTCACCTTACCTCAAGCATCAAACCACACAAATCAATCACAAACCAGTACCACATCTGAAACTGAGCCCGACAATAGTATACCAATTTTCTCAGCCTTCAAAAGTGTCACTCATCACGGAATGGATGAACTTCTTAATAATTTAAAGTCCAACAATTCGGCAGGCTTTGATGAAATCTCTGGGAAGATGCTGAAATTCTGCAAAGAAGAAGTCATAAAACCATTGACCCACATCATCAACACCTCATTGAGTCAATCTACTTTGCCTAGTAAGATGAAAATTTCCAAGGTGTATCCAGTCTTCAAGAAAGGAGACAAGCTTAATCCAAACAACTACAGACCAATATCAAATTTGCCTGGAACTTCAAAGCTGACTGAGCGGGTGGTGTACAATCAGTTAATAGCACACCTGGAAAAAAATGAACTGATTTCATCATTTCAACATGGTTTTAGGAAGGGGCGGAGTACAAACACAGCAATAGCATATCTCTGCAGGGTGATTAATGAGATCTGGGAGGAAAAGAGGATAGCATCTGGCCTGTTCCTAGACTTGCAGAAGGCATTCGACAACTTAGACCAAGAAATCCTAATCACAAAACTGAAACAGCTAAACATTCAGGGCCAAGTAATAGAATGGATCCAAAATTATTTCACTGAAAGGTATCAGTATGTTGAAATCAGTTATCAGCAGCACACTGCCTTGACTAGTGCCAAATCATCTCTTTGCAAAATGTCCAAGGGTGTTCCTCAAGGGTCAATTCTAGGACCCTTGTTCTTTCTCATTTACATAAATGACTTCCCAAATAATCTCAAGAAGGACCAAAAATGTGTACTATTTGCAGACGATACCACCATAATAATCCCATCAGACAGAGTATCCGAAAGCAACGATGTAAGCTCGACACTTGAAATGGCCACAAATATATGTAGGAAACTGAAACTATCAATCAATAAAGACAAGACAGTAAATAAAACTTCACTCCAAAGGGACAGATATTCAATATGGACAACAATGTAACCAATGAACCAACAAATACAAAGGATTGTACAAGATTTCTTGGTATCATGATGGACAAGCACCTGAACTGGAATGAACATATTGATCTTCTGTGTAAGAAATTAGCTTCAGCCACATATGTACTTCGTAGAATAAGATGTACCACTGATGTCAGTACCACATTTATCGCGTATCATGCCCTATTTGCCTCACAGCTGCGATACGGCATTGTTGCCTGGGGAGCATCAGCGCAGGTGCACATGGACAGAGTTCTACGAAGTCAAAAAAAAGCCTTACGAACCATCCTAAGAAGAGATGCACTGGAGCACTGTAGACCATTATTTGTCGAAAACAAACTACTTACTGTGGTCTCTATCTACATATTGAAACCATAACTCTTGCCATAGACTCAAGCCCGAATCTCAGAAATAGCCAACACACTCATAACACAAGAAGCAAGCTGAACATTGACCTTCCGCAACACAGGCTGAGCAAATTCAAGAACATACCTACCTATGCAGGCTCACATTTCTTCAACTATCTACCGGACAGCCTAAAGACTTTGAGGGATTCACGGACAACATTCCACAGAAAGCTGAAAAAAATACCTCATTGCAAGACCGTACTATGCAGTGACCGAATTTATTGAGGAGCATACGTACCACCACCTTAGAGTATAGTGCAGGATACTCTATACACCTGACGACTCTGACAGAGGAGACCAAATCCATTGACGATTCCCGATCCCAGGACCGTGAGGAAGACATCAGAAGTAAGAAGTAAGTAAGTAAGTAAGAAATTGATAAAACATGTAAAAACAAAATAGGATATTTAGAATCTGCTGTATTCAGCCTAAAGAAAGAACGATAGAGTTAGGAATACAGTAGTTATTAGTCAACTAAAGGAAAACAATATATACGAAACATATTAATAGCCATTGAACAAGATCAAAATGTAATCTATGTGCATCTTTTATTTTTCAATAGGTTTATGAAATAGGACAAGTAGCCTATTGCTTTTAGGAGTGATGGAGGACTATAAAGTTGGTCAGAATATGATAATAACCGTTAGGCTACCTATCATCTAAGTTACCTATTATCTTGTAGTGAACAACTACAAGACTTAACCAATTTTGGACTATGTGTCTAACCTTACCTAATCTGGGAGAGGAATAGCACAAGGTTGACTTATTTTCTCTTCTATCATTTTGATTATGTACTTAGTGTATCAATCAATAAATAATCAATCTTTTCTTTTTATCTCGTTATAGGTTTTGCATTATATAGCATGCTTTAGGTTGCATATAAAGCTTCACGTTATAACACCTGACTCCTGCCTCACTCAGGATTGAACGACACCTCAAAACCAAATTCAAAAAATAGGTTTTAAAAACGGATTTTTTAAAAGAATCATTGAAATACGCATGATACAGGTAGCCTACTGTATTGTCATATAAACTCTTAGCAGGTCTAGAAACAGTTATTTTTTTCTTTTTTCAGAGAATAACAGGCTGATTGAGCTATGGTTGAAACTTGCTCTTGGGTTTATCTTGCTAGTTTATGGCTGGTGATCACAGTATCAAGTATCTGGTGAGCTTTCTTGTAATTATCAACCTATCAAATCATGTTGACGTATAAAAATCTTGTCGATGCTGTATAAAAATTTCAAATTGTTTTCAATACCAATAATAATAGAGTTTCGCATTATCGTGTTATCAGATGGGCACGCTAAACTTTCGGTTCCGGCTGAAGTATGACAGTCGTAAGGCCCATTGATGGCTTGAATATATTCAGGCGGTGAGACCTTCCCGCAAGAGACTCCCCACCGACAAAAGCCACACGAATTTACTTTTTTTTTAAGTTTTGCATTCTAACATTACAATACTGCCTTGATCTCCTATTGGAGGCCGCCCGGAACATTCATATGGTTGGTGTTTCCAAAACAAATTTTTGAGACAGGACCGTTCTTCATTGGTTGGGTTCTGTAGATGTTCCCTACTAATTGTTTGTTAGCCTGGGTACACACGGGCCAATAGGCCATTAATTTCGATTAGTTCCACGACTTCCATTTTGTGGAGTCAATATTATAAACCACACCTAACAACTAAGAAGACATTTATCAGCTATAGACTCAAAAAAACGTTCATTGTACAACTACACAGCTATGTATCATTCTTTTAATTGATAGATAAGAAAATGTTTCTTTGGAGTACCTGGTTACGACATACCATGGCCTCTTCCACAGCTATATCAATTATGGCATAGTGCATGGGGTCATGCAGTAGGCTGTAGAAGGATCTCTTCTGCAAAAAAAGGTTCTCCGGATCATCACCTCATCGGCTGGAGCATTGTGCGCCAATCTTTAGGAGGCTGAGGATTATGACGGTCTATAGCCAGTATCTCTTTAGTTCCCTGTTACTGTTGAGAAGATCAACAGATGTACTGTTGAGGACATCATACCTTTCAGCAGAGAGGACATGCACATAGTCACAACACACAACACAAGGAGGAGGAATGACATCAATTTGTCTCAGGCCAGACTGACTCGATCTCATAATAGCTTCCCTGTCCGTGCATTTGAGATTTACAACAGGATGCCGGTGTATTTCCGTGAACAGGAGAAAAAATCTTCAAGAAGGCACTTCGTGAGAAGCTTGTGAGTCTGGCTCTCTACTTCCTGGATGAAGAGTCAATCCAATGTTTTCTGAGATTTATGACTGAACTCTCATCTTGATCTCAGTTTAGTTATCAAGTTTTAAGTTTTATTTTTTATGACACGATCTATCCAGCAAGTGCTGGTCATGGATTGAGACTACTGAATTACTGAATGTCACATGGGACGGTAGGTGTTTCGAATTTCCACCAAACGTGTTCCATTATATAGTTTTTTTTTTAATTTCCTTGCCCTATTACCATAGGTAAGGAAAGTATTGCTTTCAAAAAAATTAAGGTACCTCAATTTCCACATTTCTATACTTTTCAAAGTCCCCTGAGTCCAAAAATAGTGGGTTTTTAAACTGAAAAATAAAACAAATTAAAATTAAATCATTTCAACCAAAAAATAATGAATTAGTCATAAATCATACGAAAATAAGCATATGACATATATATTATATTATATCAACTTGTTTATTATTGCATTTAAACTTGAAAATGACCAATGTAGGCCGAAACTAGTTGTTGAAATGTTTTAATTAAAAAGTGTACTCCATGTTTTTTCATTGTGTTTATTAATTTCAGTTTTTGGTATCAGATTGAAACAATTCATGAAAACAAAAAACTTCACTATTCACCTCTACAAATAAAAAGTGGGTTACTCACCATATACTGTAAAACGAGATTCATCTCTTGAAAGTCAGGTCAATCCTATAACTATTCAGAGCAGCAAACCGACTATATCTTATGAACCGTCTATCATCCTAGCTTCAGCCTCCTTTAAGGCTTTTTACATGTCTTGATGATACCAGCAAGTGCTTCAGACTTGCATTCTGTATGAGCTATTTTACTTCGATGAATTCAATGTAAATTATCTTCTCAGGTCACAGTCAACTTCAAATCAGGTAGAAAGATTCAAGAAGTCCAATCGCCTTATGATGATTAGTTTGATCATGAGGTTCTCTACCTGGGGATGAACAACTTGCCCGTGAGAGAGAGAGGCCAGTAACCATTGCAGAGCGGATGATCAAGCTGGTGAAGAAAATCCACCACAAGCCCAATAGTGCTCTAATTAACATGTGCATCATTCTGCCAAGGAGTGAGAACAGTTTCAAAATTGCCGGAAGTGATGAAGAAAGAATAGACTTCTGGAATGGCAAAGCAACCTCGACGAAAGTCATGTATCGACAATATTGTGTAAAAGGTATTAGTTTCAAGCTTTCAATTTCAATAATTTAATCTATACCACTATGAAAATGAGATGGCGTCTGCACGTTTGTCTGGGTGTTCGTTACGCCTAAATGGTATGTGACATTTTGCCGAAAGATGGTTTATATAACCGATGACTGTCATTAACCTATTTTTGTTGAGAAAATCCTTAAGCCGTGTCTACACTGAACAGTTCGGCAAACATGTTTGTTGAGGAGCTCAGGGACAAACATTTTAAAAAGTTTGGACAGTCATTGTTTGTCAAACAAAAAAGTTACTGTTTTTCCAAACATTTTCAGTGTTGACATAATTATGTAAAACATGAAACCTGTTCTCCTCACTTACAAATATTTTGTTTGGTGACGCGTCCACACTGGCCACCAACAAACATTGTTTGTCAAATAACATAATAAAATTTGCCCAAAATTTTTCAAGAAACATGTTTGTAAAACATTTGTTCAGTGTGGACACGGCTTAAAGGATAAGCCCTACTGTCCTTCAATGTGTACATGCTATTCTCATGGAGGAAGTTTTTATTTTGTTTTCTATGTCACATGTTTGTATTTAACAAATTAGCTGTTCTAATTATTACATCTAAAAACCTTTGGTAGTCATCATGTTAAACATTCACATGTTTACTTGAACAGGTGATTTTGGTAACATTGGTTTTAAAAGTATCAAAATCAATGGACGCTCGCTAATATCTAAAGCCGGTCACTCACTACCCGGTAGACCGGAAAGGTACCGGTCTACCTGTCCAGTCTGTAAGCCTAGCCCCCTATTGAGCCGCGACTAGCGCTTGTGGCGCGACGCGAGTTTTTGTAACTCTTGTAAAGGAGTAGATCAGCGCAAATTGGCAACACGACGTGATGCTGCGCGTCTCCTATCCTTTGCATGAGTTACAAAAATCGCGTCGCGCGCTGGTCGCGCTCAAATTCAAAATTTAAGCCTATTTATTCCCAATACACATTATATAAAATATTGTACAGGCACTGTAAATTTACATAAAAATTTCAACTTAACACTTAACATAAAAAATTAACACATCATTCTATGCTGTTCAACCTAATGCTAAAATATTGTTCAAGACTATAAAAACATT
>NW_024092611.1:0-16254 GCF_014356525.2 Nilaparvata lugens | reverse complement strand
AATACGCTGCAAGATTATAGAAACTTTGTGATGAGAAGAATCATGAAAGTTCTCAATGAAGATGGAGTGATACAGGTGGACATTGTTTTTCATGTCTATGGTCTAAATTCAAACAAAAGTAGTAAACATACTAGAAGCAGCAAAGTAAAAGAATCACTCCAATAATAGGCTCTCCAAACCATCGAGACTTGATTTCTAAATCTGTGGCAAGGATTTGCACGTTAACATACGTTTAACATATGTTAGCTACGTGCAGAAATACATTCATTCATTCATTTGTGGATTGAATTACAAATCATATAGATAGTTTGAGAAAGAATCACAGGCATGGCCCAAAACTATTATATTCCTAACTTTTGATACTGAATAACTTGTTACCATTTCAAAACAGTCTGAACGGGAATACCATAATGGATGAATCAATCAAAAGTTAGTGAAATACCATTATAATAATTGTTAGAAATAATTTGAATGAATATTAAAATTTTCATTCATTTGATTTGACACATATATTATTATATTGGATATAATTTTCAAAAGTTCACGACAAACTGAAGATACATGAAAGATAATAACTTTCATACTAAACATAATTATTATTATGATAATAAATGAATGATGAATTCCATATCCACCTTTAAGAACTAAGAAATTCCACAAACACTTCTTGGAAATTAACTGACCACACTATATCAAGTAAGCGTGGCCAGTGTGTACTTAATAATTTAGCCTGCAGCGCATCACAATAAATGAATTTGAAATAAAAACAATAAAACACAAACACGTATAATATTTTCATTCTATTTAATATCCTTATTGAAACCCAAGTTCGTTTATTTCAAACAGTCATTTCTTAGTTTCCTTGCAGAATGAGATGAAGTTTGTAATTTTGACCATAATTTGTATATTATGATGAGAATTATCAATATGAGGCTTGAGAGTTGAAAAATCGTGTTCAGCGACCGAAAATACATAAGATAGCGTTCCTGAAATACATAATTTGAATGCATAGACTAGTAGGAGCGATGCGATAGACAGGCCACTACGCGCATTAATCATGGGGGAGGACTGCGCCGCAGCGTAACAGTGCTACTTATCCCCCCCTCCCACCACCGCATCTATGATCGTAACCCCAATCTATATATATCATTGGATTCAGGAAGAAACGGCCTATAACGTTTATTGAGAACCTTTTCCTCTAAGTCGGCCAACGACTTGAATATTCGAGAAATAAAAAAGTCCATAATAAAAAAATACATTTTTCGAGATATTTTATTTTTTTACGGAAAAAACTATGCGGTTTATCGCAAAAATGTAGAGGACCACATTGAAAGCCAGTTATGTGTACATAATATTGAGAAAAAATTCAAAGCTGTACTATGAATAGTAACTGCAGGCCGGTGATTTTATAAGCGCGCGTTTTTTACAACTTTCCACCCTCCCCCCCAATCTGTCGACCACCCTGGGACGTGACGACATCGAGTTTCATATACACTAAAGACCCCCTAACAATAATCCGAAGTCAAATTCTCTGCCTCTCTCATGAATGCTCAATGTAAGCCAGCGCCTGGAATAATTGATGAAGGCCAAAAAATTACCTTATATGTTGACATATTTAAAACACAAGAATGGTTATTTGAATGCTCTATCTGATTCAGAAGATTGACATTTCAATTCTTTTTTCCAATTTAGAAAAGAATTGTCTAAAGTTCGGAGAAAGAAAATTGAATTCAATAATTACAAGACATTCCTTAGATACTCTCTCTAGCTATCCAACTCTCGCTATCAAGTTGGTTGCAGGGAACTGATAACAATTAAGTATTTCTACAATTAAGTATTCCATTGCTTGCCTTAAGTTATTTCCTAGCAACTACACGATCATAGGTGACTACTATTACTACATGATCTAGGTGACTACTTGTCACCCAGATCTCTATGGAAAAAGGAAAATAGAATAGAATGGAATGACTGCGAAGTTAGCGAAGTTAGGGAGCAGTCCACCCTCTCTTACACTTACTTAACCCTCAATAAGATATTATATAAAAGGTAATAAACGATACGGTTGATACTGTCGTTAATTAATTGATGAAGGCCAAAACATTACCTTATATGTTGACATATTTAAAACACAAGAATGGTTATTTGAATGCTCTCTCTGATTCAGAAGATTGACATTATTTTAACATTTTTTTTCAATTTAGAAAAGAATTGTCTAATAAGTTCGGAGAAAGAAAATTGAATTCAATAATTCAAGACATTCCTTAGATACTCTCTAGCTATCCAACTCACGCTATCAAGTTGGTTGCAGGAAACTGATAACAGTCGAAGAACGAAATGGTTTCAAGAAATTAATTTCTAGCACATCACTCTCCGTTCTGATGGTATTTCGAAGTTTTCAACCCATGCAAGAATTTTAACGAGTCCGGGACGGCCGACCTCTTAATGAAGTGTTTCGGGGTCTGATCGAAGACACAACTTTTTCCTCTTCCACTTTGTAAAACTGTTGAAATGAAGTAGTATCTAATTGGAAAGTAGAGCCACTACTTTCCCCGCCACCAATCGTAATCATGGTCATCATCATTAACAACATAATGATCGTCATTCATCACAATCGTCATCAGTTATTATCACAGCCATCATCGTCATTCTAGTTTCAAGACAGTTTTGGCGTTCGCTGGAATCTCGTCTTGGGCGCTCAGAGACAATTGTTCGGAATGAAGTGGGAGGAGTAGTTGGAGGGGTGGTAGCGGAGGAGAAGCTGCTCCTGCTTGTAAAAGACGAGAGAGAAGCAGACAAAACTTCATTTAGCGCCAGCAAAGTTCGACATGCAATTAGGGAAGGTGATGAGGAACAGCTTCACAGATCAAGAACAGCTTCGAGATGACGTTTGTTTCAATAAAATATACAAGTAGGATTTTATTGTAGAGCTCTGTTATAAAACATCAAGAGGAATGAGTCGTTGGAAAGATAGATACAACGAGGGTTTAAAGGTTTTATATTATTTCTAGTTATTTGATTCCTTCCCCAATCATTTGAATGAATTGTGTTTTGTGTATCATTGAATGAATGAATAAATGAATTAGAAATAGATGTGGTCTATTTGCTTGAACAGGTCTGGGTCTTGAAATACAGACCATGAAATTACTCAAAAATTTCCAATTTATAGAGATTTAAGTGAGATATTTTTGTTTTTAATAAGTTTTAATATCAAAATTCAAAATTTTTAGTTATTAGTTTTGAAGTGGAAATTGGACTTTTTGAAGTGAAAGTGAAATCTTAACCTTATTCTTTTTGAAACATTTATTTGAAGCAGTGTGAGAATACCTTAACCTTATCTTTTGGACAACATTAACATTTTATCAAAATTTTTGGAGAGAAATAGTACAGGCTCAGCCTAGTTTTTCCTCCAATGTTATAATTGTATTTTGATTATAGTGTTTATACAATAAATGAAATGAAAAAAATTGTAAAAATTTGGGAGAAGACAGTTTTGGGCTATGCCTGTTGTCTTCTCCCAATCATATTATATTTATTATAATTATAATTTGTAATTGTCAATGAAATGAATAAATGAATAAATGAATGATTGGGGTATTGGTATTTATTATTATTAAACGAAAATCCAAATTAAATGCTGTAATTCAACCCGAAGACTTCTGCTACTGCAAATATTGACAACAGGGTGAACAGCTAGATGAGTGCCACTATTCAAAAATTATTTGTCAGCCCGGGAATCGAACCCAGTACCTTCCAATTGCCGGTACCCTGACCAGCATTTTGATCGGCACTTGGGAGGTACTGGGTTCGATTCCCGGGCTGACAAATAATTTTTGAATAGTTGCGCTCATCTAGCTGTTCAACCTGTTGTCAATATTTGCAGTAGCAGAAGTCTTCAGGGTGAATTACAGCTTTTAATTTGGATTTTTGTTTAATAATAATCAATTCATTAGCATTTGGATAATTGTAATATCACAGTAATTTCCATCTGTATTGGTATTTCTTTGAGAAAAAGAAATGTGCTGAACAATTCTAAATTTATAGGCCGAGACTAGAGGATATAATGTATGGAATTTGTGGAATTGGATTAATTGATTGAACAAAAAATACATACAAAGTATTGATACTCAAATTCAAAAACAGACTAGAAGGAGACATAGCATTTTTCATGCTGGAGGGAATAAAATGTAATGACAATGTGAGTTGAAAAATTCTGTGATCAACAAAGAAGTAAGTAAGAATCTCTATTATCGCACAGCAAAATTGATACTTGAACCACAATATTTTGAAAATTCCAATAAAATCCATGAAATTGAATGTCCACAGCTTTCTACATGAAAAAATCTGGTGTGGTGCACTCAAACTACTTTCCTTACCGTTATGAAAATTGATCAACTGACGCTAGTGTTCCCGCGCATCTCAAGTCTACTTTTCTAAAGGTGCGTACAGATATACGCTCCGCGGGGTCCGTATCACAGAGACAAGTTCTCACAGAGACAAGTAGTGTTTTTGAACGATATTAGTGTCACAGAGACAAGTTTCATAGGAACAAGTTGTTTTTAAATGGCAGTCTCACAGGAACAAGTCCCACAGAGACAAGTTGAGTCTCACAGAGACAAGGTGAGTCTCACAGAGACAAGGTGAGTCTCACAGAGACAAGGTCTGTTTCACTGGAACAAGTAGTGTCAGAGGAAGAAGAAGAGGGGTAGAGTCCCATTCGAACAAGTGTGTGTCACAGAGACAAGGTCAGTCTCACAGGAACAAGGTTGGTGTGGTGTGTTGCCTACACATGAAGATGAAGGCATTCCATTTGCTCTAATAAATTGGATGTAATCGTTTTTTAATATATATACATATATATTATGGTGACATGAATAGAATAGAATGACTGCCTTTATTTTTCTTAGAAAGCGTTGTTTTTTAATACATATACATATATATTATGGTGACATGAATAGAATAGAATGACTGCCTTTATTTTTCTTAGAAAGCGAAGTTAGGGCGCAGTCGACCCTCTCTTACACTCAACTCTCTATCAAGTAGCCTATTATAACAATACGAAAAAATAAATACAAATATATGATTAAAAAAACAAACAATAGTTAAGTTATCTACTTATTTAAAATAATAACAAATTTTAAATTATTGAAAAGAAAGAGAAAAAATGACATTGAAAATAATACATAACAATGCTGAATGATAGTATTTTCTGATACTTCATCACTTTGGTAAAAAATAAGACACTACAGAATACAATACAGTAGGCCTACATAGAACTGAAGTGTTTGCTATACATTTCATTTCCTACTTATTATCACTATGTAAATCTCGAAGTGGATAAGTAAATTACATTATGATTTACTTAAATAGTAAAATAGAATCTTCCTTCAATCAACAAACAACGTCACAAACAACGCTCTTCAATCCACGTGACATACATATCTAATATATAATTACATATGTTAATATGTGGTGACATCATTTGAAGCCAGCTTTAAACGTTTCTCCTGTGGAGAGAAAAATGATGAACTTAGTAGACTGTTTGGTGGATCCTAGACATTCAGATTCAAATCTATACAAAACAATTGATTCCCCTTTTCATCCAGGATATTTGTGGTTTCTTAAAATTTCAATTTATTGACACGAGGAAATGAGTTCTAAGATTCAAGTCGACGGCTTTGCATTTCTCTTTATGTTTATATGTTCCGCAATTACGGCGAACGCAGCAATAGATACCATGAAATTTGACAGGTATATTTCTTTTTAAATTGTGCCTCGAGTATATACAAGGTTTTTGAAAATTTTGCATTTTAAGGTTAATACAATAGGTAAAGTCTCCTTCGAACGCCAAATTACAGTAAAAATCAGAATAGAATCATCAATAATAATTCAGCTGTTGAGTGGATTTTAATTGCATGCAATAACGCATGCAATTAATATATCAATGTAATTTAGTAAAAAATCAGCTGTCGTGTTGACTATTCATTGCATGCAATGACGCATGCAATTAATAACGGAAAGAAAACATAGTATTTTCTCTCGACCTTTATCTGCTTTCAACTCGGTCTGACTGTTGCCAGTAAGCTGAAGGAGATTAGATTTTGATGTAGCATATTCTTGATACACTAACCCCAACAGCCATTAGGCGTTTTCACACCGACATCTTGCCGACACAACATACAAACAGGATTTACTCTTATGGACATTATGAGACGAGGCTGTGTTTTATAACTGCGCGAGGTCTACTGTTCATGAAATACTAGTCCAGGATTAAAATGTGTTTACAAAATCATCAAATATTTAATAATTCGATACAATGATACAAATGTGAAGCTGACTTGCACCGAGGTAGAATCAATTTAATCTTAATAATTTGATATATATTTCAAGTTGTTAGGCTTCTTTAATTCATTGAACACCTATTTTATCATTATGTGTTATCAGAACCTATTAGAATTATGTAGATTGCCTTTAATGAATAAATTGAGTTCCATGTAAATGTATGTTTTTCTACCAAACTCCAAAATAACTATTTAAATGTGACTTTTAATTGTTCAGTCAATATAAAATAATTTTGATTCTGCAGTAATTATACATAAGTGATATCAATGTAAGAAAGAACATATTATATACTTCTAGATGAATGTAACAATATTGGAAAGATGTTATCCAACGGTATCGAATACAAACCTGACTGTAAGTATGGGAGTACCACCAGTAATTTATAAGTTTTCAATTCGTCAAAAGAGTGGGTATAGATAAAATAGTGTACTAAACGGTTATAATCTTCCTATCTATATTTTTTCTTCTTATTATTGTTCATCTTCTTCTCTTCTTCCTTATTCTTCTGTCTCCTTTTCTATTATCTCTTCTTCGCGCTTGTTCTTCTCTCCTCCTGTCATCTTCTTCTTCTTCTTCTTCTTCTTCTTCTTCTTTTCTTCTTCTTTTCTTCTTCTTCTTATTCGTCTTCGTCTTCTCTTCTTCTTCTCTTTTCTTCTTCCTCTAGCTTTGTCCGCAAGGACTGATTGTTTTTGTATTATGGAGTCCCTTTTGTATAAGGTACCAAGAACAATAACAGAGATATTTCCAGGGCTCAGAGAATAATAATACTAATCCCCTCTGTCCTTTTGCTAAGTTGAAACGTGTAGCAACGTGAGTTGAAATGTATAAGTGACCTAAATTTTTGAAGGCTGATCTTCGAATTGATAAAATTATAGAAACATGATCACAAGCAAATCCCTAAGAATATAATGGAGATCGGGACTATTCTTTTAACAGAACCATGTTTCCTCATATTATCACCATCCCAAATTATACGAGTCGATCCATCCGGCGTATTCACGCATAATTGTGCAGAAAATCTCACTACACTGACTGTACAACTGTGAGATTAACTATTCTAAGTCAAGGACTCTAAGACTCTTGGTGTGGAGCCGGGTGATATAATTATTCTCGAGTGACGTTTTCATGTGAAAATTTAGATTTTTCTCCCCTCACTGGTTTTTACCTTGAGCATTATTGTTCTAGAAAAATTGTGTATCATCTTGTTTTCTATGTATGTAAATAATGTGTGTGTATGTTGAACAATAAAAAATTTGTATAATCAAGATTGATATCCAGTTCTTCAAACTGAAAATAGATGCAGACGTGGATAACAAACAATTAAACATACAATAACTCCTCATATGCAGTTCACAATTCTGTAGACAAAGTTTAGATAAATCAATAGAACAGGTAATTCAATAGTGCATTGTACTATGAAAAAAATCAAAATGGTACTGGTCAGTAGTAGAACAAGTAGAATAGAATAGTACTTTAAAAAGAACTCAGATATCCAAAGGTTCATGCCGAGCGAAGTGAGGTCTAAGATTTAAGTCGACGGTTTTGCATTTCTCTTATGTCCAAATATTTTTATGTTCCGCATTACGGCGAAACGCGGCATTAGATTTCAATGAAATAACAGGTATGTTACTCTTTAATTGCGCGTCAACGTATATATATACAAGGTTTTTTGAAATTTTGAATTTCCAGGATAAAACAAAAGGAAAAGAGTCTCTTCAAACGCCAGAGTCTTACCGTAAAAAATCAGACTATAGATATTCATCATAGACTATAGAATATAGACTATAGACTATATATTCACATTAAATCAGCTGTCGAGTGGACTAGAAGAAGAAGAAGAAAAAAAAATGCTTTATGAACAGTATTTTCATACAATGCAATGAAATTGTAACACACATTTACGGCTTGATACTTTTTGATCGTCAGCCGGAAGTCGGTAAAATGTTGAAACTAGTGACAATAACAATGAAAATAAATCAATATAAGCAATAGAGATGACTATAACTTGTAATAATCGAAAACACAACAAAAATCTGAGAAAAAAAAGCATAAAATACCTCGAGAAATAAAACAATAAGAAAATAATAAATTTCAATAATGCTAGCCCTGAACTTATTTAACAAATAAAATCTAACTTTTTCTTTATTTGTTAAAATAAATTCAACAGTTTGTTTGCTCTCAAATAAAACCTCTGGACGGTAGAGGACTCATGATTTGGACCTATGTAGATAAATATTTTCCCCAGAGCATGACAAAAATACCCTACCAGTTGAAATCCTGGACTAGTCTCGCCTATATCTCCAAGCGTCCTACAATAAGAAGCTAATCTCTTCCAATCTAGGCCATTCATATAAGACATAAATACTTCTCTAGAGAGTACCGCCGCCCCTAACCATTTAATTCTCCATTCCTTCAAACATGGGCATCGCCCAACAAAGTGGAAAACGTTCTCAATTTCTTTTAAATTACACATTGAACAAGTATAGTTCCTATCTGACACCCATGGCTTATAGTTCAAATCGATCAGTCGCTCTCGCTTTAAACACCCATCTCATCACCCACAAATCACAATTATTCCTCTTTATGAATTGTTCTCACCCAGTTGTAGGTTCAATGATCTATACAATGAATGGAAATGGCCGCTTGTGCGTCTGTAAGAATTATCCTGTGAATTATGCCCAAGCCTAAGAGAATTTTCTTAAATTTATTACTCCAATTAATATTGTCATTTCTTATCCCTATATCATTACACAATTCTCCAATCTTTAAACCAGAAGACTCTCTTTTTTATTACTTCTTCCACTAGAAATCTTGGAAGTCGACCTTCTCTCATTTCCATAACTTTTGTAATATAGTTGTAATGCAACCTGAGACAGTACTCAAAAAGAGGTGACAGTTCTGTCTCAATAAACAACATGTAGTTTGGGGGTGTTTATAGGAAGCGAGAAACACTTTCTAATGAAAAAAAATCTCTCAAATTTTTCTACAGTATCATACTGTCATAGCCCCATACTTGAGCTCCGTAACACAGAACTGCCCTTGCGCAAGCTTTGAAACATTTACATTTAGCTGTGAAATCTATATTATCACTATTTTAAAAGACCTCTCCAAGCCAAATTCACCGCAAGTTTAGCCTTTCTGATTTTTCTTTCAAATGAGCTTCAAAATTCAATGTTGGTGTAAGAACTACCCCCAAATATTTGTATCTATTTACACATTCAATCTGCTCATTTTTAATGTCCATTTCTCACACCCAGCTAGTTTTCCTCCATTCTAAAGACCATTATTTTGACTTATCTAGATTACTTTTAAATTCCACATTTCACAGTACCTTTCTAAATTATTTATCATGTACTGAAGCCCTAATGGAGAGTCAGAAATCAAAGCTCAGCGTACAATGTCATCAGCGTACAATAGGATCCGAATCCTCTACCATTTATCAATCAATAGTCCTCCACCAGTTCATCATTTAAATCATTTAAAAACAAAGAAAATAGCAAGGGACTCATTAAGCAGCCCTGTCTCAATCCTGATTAGTTGAAAACGGTGTGAGAGACCACCCTCTCCAGACCGTTGAGTGCACCATACTCTAGCAGAAGTATTCTCATTTAACGCTCTCAAAATAGCCAACATTTTTGTTGAGAGGCCCATATTACTAAGCTTATATAATAGAGATTTTCTGTCTATTGAGTCAAATGCGGCTGAATAATCCACGAAAAAAACAGTATAATTTACCTCTTTTTTTAGCTAACTGAAGACTAGCGATAGATGTTAAGGAAAATATATTATCAATAGTAGAGTATCCCCTACGAAATCCCGCCTGAAAACGTTTAGTACGTTATTTCCTCCACCCAGTGATTAAGTCTATTTAGTATTAACCCTTCAAAAATTTTGAAGAATGCTGTTAGTGGTATAAAAAGGAGGACTCTGGGACACAAGTGTCCCAGAGTCCTCCTTAACCTCAAGGTCACCCATGACGTCATAACCTAACCTAACCCAAGTTTTGACCTAACCTAACCTCAAGGTCATCAAAAAAAAAAAAAAAAAAAAAACGATAAATAATAAAAAATCAAAATTAAATAAAAATAAATTAGAATTAATTTCACGACCTTGGGAGTGGTGGGAGACTGTTGGGTATATATATGGGAGCTCCTATCCATAAGAGCTATCATTGTTGTTGCTGACCTAGTTGGAGACAAGTTGCTGTTTTAGTGTGTGCTACAGTGCAGTTAAAGTAAGTACAATCTATATTGTTTATATATTTTAAAGACCATTTCGATGAAAATACTTTAGTGGGGATGTTCCTCACACACACACACATCATGATGATGATTCAGTTTGAGAGAATTTTAAAAGACCCATTTTGATGAATTCTATATTGTTTATTATTATTTCAAAAGATCCATATTGATAAATACTTTGTGTGTGTGTGTGGGTGACTTAAGATGTCTCCTCACACACACACATCATGATGATCATTCAGTTTGAGATAGAGAATTTTAAAAGACCCATTTTGATGAATACTTTGTGTGGGGACTTAAGATGTCTCCTCACACATCATGATGATCATTCAGTTTGCATACTATTCATTTTTCTTAAAACTATTCTTGTTGAATGGGCATTGTAAAATCCAACCCTCCCATACTAGAGATAACCACCATACAATATTAGAGAACCACCCATACTAACGGCATGTATGGTTTTCAGGCAATATGGAGCGCAATGCATCGACTTCCTACCCTTCTCCTCCTCCACCTCGCCCTGATAGCCCAACTCCACCATACAGCGAATTGACCCCAGTTACCAATCAATCAGTCACCCCCTCATCCCCTCTCTACCAACAGTTCCCTCCACAGTACAGTTTCCAACCACCCCGTCCATTATCTCCACAAGATACACCAACCTCAAGGTCACCATCAATTTTCGAGCCATCCCGACCCAGTACACCACCTTCCCCATCAATGATAGACGAACCATCCTCTAGACCAAGAAGCTGAATGTCTTTGCTGAATTTTTTTGGATGACCTTGAGGTTAGGTTAGGTCAAAAACTTGGGTTAGGTTAGGTTATGACGTCATGGGTGACCTTGAGGTTAAGGAGGACTCTGGGACACTTGTGTCCCAGAGTCCTCCTTTTTATACTAATGCTGTTAAAAAACTGATACCTCTGTAATGACCTACTACGTTGCTCTCACCTTTTTTAAAAATCGGAAAAATAATGGAAGACTTGAAACTACTTGGGACCCTACCTATTGTAAATATTGTATTGTAAATATTCAGTAATCTATCTAGCATATTGGGCGGCGCATTCTTATAGAACTCAAAGGGAATTTGATCTTCTCCTGGCGCTTTGTTATTTTTACTAATTTTAAAAACTATATTCAACTCATCCAGACTGGAGTCACTATCTAATTTATCATTATAAATATAGGGTTCCGCATATAAACAAGACAATGCTAACATTCAGGATTTAATAGTCGACGGAAATACTCTACCCATTCACGTGGATTTATTGAATTATTTACAATTTTTGATCTAATTTTAAATTTATTTAGAGCATGCAAAAAATTTTGGGTTTTGGGCCGAGGAAATATTATCAGGAGAGCCTTTTGATAACTCTTCCTCTTCTCGTTACACATTTTTTTGTAATCATTTCTTCCAACTAAGTATAATAGCCGGGTGTGATCATTACTGATACGGCGGTTCAGATTTAGAAAAGATAAGACCTTATTTCGGGCTTTCCAACACTCATTATCGAACCATGCTTGTTTTTGTCTGTACCTATCTAAGCTTCGAAGGATCCAAGAGATTTAGCTACACTTCGAATACACTCTGACAAATCTTGACATGCCTTCTCGACATTTTCATTCAACAATAAATCATTATTTACTCGTATGTTATCTTATCTTATATTTTTCAGAAATAGACTTATTCCAAGACAGTTTTGGCAATAGAGGTAAACACTGATAATTATCACCTGGCTTCTTACTACGTCTAATATAACTTCGATTGGAAAGTGATCAGAAAATGACTGGGAGACGACTTTGAAATCCAATGCGTAATTGAAATACTCCATACTAATTGCTGCTATATCGTTCACAGAGTCACCCATAAAAGTCATTCCCCTTCTAGATCGCTATTCATTCTACATTTAGTATAATAAATCCTAATTCTGAACACATTTCCAAGTAACGCCGGACTTTATATTGACTGTTTTATCTTTGGAATTTCTATTATTTAACAATCTATCCGACACATATTGGCTCATCTTACTCGATAATCTCTGCTCTGTACCTATTCTCACGTTCTTATCACCTAAAACCAAGAATCCCTCTCTGCGTTTTGCAACAGTAAATTATTCATTTCATAGAATTCTCTCTCCCAATTATTACAGTTAATGTACACTGGCAATACATTCAAGCAAACGGAATTATACAATTTTACAACAATTACACTCACATTATCAATATTTCTAAAACAAAGTTTTTTCTTTAAATGCTGAATTTTTATTAATACCTAATAGCAAACCCCACTAGCACGACCAAAGTGAGAGTTTTTCTTTGCATAACACCAGACCAGTTCAAAATCAATGGAATAATCACCTATCCACTCTACATCTTCTTACCCTATGTGTTTCAGAAATAGAAATGATATCATAATCTTTTAAAAATTTACAAAATTAAAATTTCTCACTTGTCTTTCAAACCACACCATTGTAATAAACAACTTAGGTGTTTATCTCTTTCTCCACAACTACAGACTGCACTGCACATTTCGCTCCTCGAACAGCAGACGCGCAGTGGGAGTTTCCTAGTGGAGTCCTGTCGAGTGGACTATTAATTGCATGAAATGACGCATGCAATTAATATCCCAATGTTATTTGGCAGAAATCAGCTGTCGTGTGAACTATTGCAAGCGATGAGGCATTCAATATTGATAACTTAAAGTAGTTAGCTTGTTATTTCTCTCGACTTTTCTCTGCTTTCAACTTGGTAAGTAGGTATTTCAACTCGGTATGATAGAAGTTTTTTACAACCAATTATTATCATTCTAATTATAATAATTATACTTAATATCAATAATTATTGACGATACATTTCAAACAGCCATTAGTGGCTTAGACATCGATATTTCGCCGACACATCATAACAGCACATAATTCACCCTGATGGAAGCTGTGGTTTTTAACTGCGCGAGGTCTATTGTTCACAGAACTACTAGTTATTTTTCCAACTGAATAGTTCAACAAATTCTATGAGAGACATCAAAGGAAAATGCAAGGTGCTGCATTGTGATAAAGTTACGTTCGGCAGACGCCAGTGTGTTTTTTCGATGAAAATGGAAAAATATGCAACAGAAGCTCTGCATGAATGGTATAATGTTTTCTTTCCCTGTGTGTTGTGTATTGTTACTGTGGGCTGTGTATTTGTTCGACCATTTAGATTTTTTGACAAGTTCCAGATCCCCCTGATTTAGGTGAGCATATTAAGTTATTTTGATTTTCACTTTTCGAAGGGAAAAGTGTAAATTTTAAGTGATAGCTTCCTATAATAGTGTCTGGTTAACCCCTTACTTTGTACTACATACGGCGAGGTGGAACAATCCTTGGGTCTCCCCGCCCTTCAAAGCCATAAGCTAATAATAATAATAATAAAATTGAAATGTGTACTTATATTTTGTGTAATCAATAATTCCCATTATAATTGATCTTATTATTCATCATCTTATAATAATAATCTTTCTTTTAATATTTCACTAGTATAATTAGGCCAGTAGGCTCACACATGATTTTCTTTGAGTACTAATTGATTCTTGACAACTGAATATCTCTACAATAGATGGCTGTATATTCCTACTTAGTTAAGAAGAATCATTTATCAAAGAAATATGAAATTAAGAAGCAATTAAGTAGATTACTACTGCTTTTCAATACTACATAAAATATGCAAATGATATTAATTTTGTCAATTAATAGTATTATTTTACCGTTGATACAATAATAATGTAACATGCTATGTCTATATATATATATATATATATATATATATATATATATATATATATATATATATATATATATATATATATATATATAGCCTACTTGTTTAAAAGTGATAGATATTTTGATAATTTGTTTTTTCAGGCAAATTTTTAATACAGAACAATTTTTATAAAACTTGTATTTATTATTTCTCAGTTTATCCCTCTATGAAAAACAATCAATATAGTCAATTTGTTGTTAAGTAAATCACTGATCGAAACTTTGAACCTATATTCTGTCTTTTTGAAAAGCTTTTTATTCCATTCAAATCTGGAAAATCAGTGAATACTATAGAGTGAATTATAATAAGTAAGTAGAATTGATCCCGTCAACCATGTCCCATTGTAGCCTATTTACAACTAATTTTCTTTGCAGATGTGGTTGTGGTTTAAGATTTGCATCTGTGGAGAAAAAAATTATTTTATTTTGTTTGATTATAGAGAAAAAACAATATTGAACAACAAGGTACAATGGATTAATGTTATAAGCCTCCATAAGTGTAGGGGAATGTCAGCTAGCCTTCAACTAGCTTCAAGCTTGCTTAACCCAACTGTCCAGTTGGAAGTGCATTTGGTAGTGCTTATTTTGGGACTGCATTTGGTAAGTGCATTACATAATGGTGTCTCATGTTCAAATCATGAACAGTTACATGCATAGATAGATAGATAGATTGAATAGCATAATAGAGTCTTTCTTGAAAACTTCAATCCAAGACAAAAAATTTTATGTACAGTATTATATTTTACAATAAAAATCAAATCTACTACTAGCTTAAGTAGGCTACTCGAATGTAGAATGCTAGTAGAATGCTTTATTCTTTACCTACTATATTTTCCATATAAAATTTTATGTACAGTATTATATTTTACAGTAAAAATCAAATCTACTACTAGCTTAAGTAGGCTATCGAATGTACAATGCTAGTAGAAGCTTTTATTCTTGTACCTATTTAATTTTCATACAAAATATTTATGTACAGTATTTATTTTACAATAAAAATCAAATCTACTACTAGCTTAAGTAGGCTACGAATGTACAATGCTAGTAGAATGCTTTATTCTTGGACCTATTATAATTTTTCATATTATCGTTTGCATTATTCGAAGATTCTACTATGTTGAAAAATTGTGTGCTCTGTTTTTCTCAATAATTTGAAATTGAATTTTTAATTCTACAAATAATTTGATATGAGCTCATTTATAAGGTATTCAATGAAATATGATATTTTCTATTTTATTGGCTCAAAGAGCATGAATTGAGAATGAGATGAAGTAAAGTGAGCTTTGTAGAATAAACACAACATTCAAATATTTGGATCCTGAATATAGGAGTTTGGTACATTTTGTAAAGTACTGCTAAAATTTGCAGGCTGTAGAGTCGATTAAATTAATTCTTTTACACAGCTGTGCACAAGAAAGGTGGGCAGGTACCGTCTTTTATATTCAGAGCTGCAGTGATAAGTGTCATATCCAGCTTTTACTGAATATAAGAATGCAAAGGGTTCAAATTTTCCTGAAGTCATGATAGAACATGTGAACAAAATGCAACTCTGATAACTTATGATAACTCTGATACGAAGTGGCATTGAGGCGCGACTTGCACACTCGCGTACATTACATTTTAAATAGATACGCGGTTGGTCGCTGGAGGGTCACCGATAGAAAAATCCATCGTCAATATGATATAATGTAGTATTGCGGAGCGTTTCGATTTCCTTGACCAATTCCATTCGACTGGCCTGAATGTTTTGTCAACTATGAACTCGCAACGCAAACGCACAGGTAGCATCCTCGTAGAGGGGGGGCAAACAATACTGAACAAAAATTATTTTTCCAGGAAGGGTACAATATAGAAAACACATGGTAAATATTCCTGC
>NW_024092610.1:0-15141 GCF_014356525.2 Nilaparvata lugens | reverse complement strand
CAACATCGAGTTGAATTTATTGAGCAATGGAGTAAATATATAGTAGAAATTAGCAAACCACATTTTGAGAATCATCTTTGATTTTCACTTTTTTTGAGCAACCAAACGTTAAAACTATCCGAGGTAGATGAAAGTGGAGGTGGGAAAGTTTTTTCGTGCTAATTGTGTCGCTTTTCAATTTAATCATGAACATCATTTCGTTTAGTGAGAAGTACGAGTCTATTGATCACTGTAATGCACATTGCTGAATAAAATATTTTCCTCATATGAAAAATCACTCATAACTTTTGTGCCGTGCTTTGAATTTAGAAAGTTAATTTTGAATTTTGAATTTAGAAGCACACACAATATAACTTAATAAAAGGGATGCTTGATAAACATACCTAGTGCTAGAGAACGGGAAACCAGAAATGACAAGAGAGACAACGAAATAGAGAGAAGGTATCAATTATATTATCACCTCTTACAGTTAAATTCAACAATTAATAAAACAAAGAAGTTAATAAAACAAAGAAATCAATAAACAACAAATAAAACAAGAAGAAGAATCATGAAAACCGAAAATAAAATTACTAAATTTAGAAAGTTATCTCTGATATACTTAATTCGGTAATAACCTACTCTGTATGCTCTACATTTTAAAACGTTTTAGATTGAATCATAAAAGCTTGAAGGACTCTAATTTCAAAAGAGCAATTATTGAAAATTATCATAGATATGTCTCAGAAGTTAATCATAAATAACAATATATATTTTAAGAAAAGATCCACATAAAATTCATAAAATTCTTAGAACATTAAATTTTGAACACACATGGAAACTTTAAAACACTATCAAAACATTATCAAATATTAATGATCCCCCCCAATAATAACTATTAGTATCTTTATATCATGAACGCTGCAAGGACAAACATTCCTCAAGTATCACATCATGGTATACTACCTTAAAAAAAACTATTCAAAAATATATGTCATCAAAACAAATTTAGGAAAGGTTAGGGTCCTTGAAACTTCATTTGATCCTTTACAACTTTAAGATGAGAATTATTTTAAAACATTAATTTAATCAATAAGGGACATTTAAAAATTCATGTACTCATTCAACTTTTAGTAGTTTAGAAGATTATAATTATTTATAAATTTAAAGAAAACTGAAATTCCCAGCTGGATCCTTACAGAGAAAATATGGCCTCACTTTTCAATGTGAAGATACAACCGAAAATCTATTACTCAAACCAAATTAATAAAATTAATAATCTATCTATCCCCAATAATATCTCAAAATTATGATTTAACAAAAGTCTAATTCCGCACGTTTTACTTGATTGAAAGTCTGTCGTCACTAAAACCCATTTTGTCACATCCGGAGTTCCTGGACGTTCGTTTAATTTGGAAAAAGTTGTTACCTCATAGCTGTTTCTTCAAATTGAATCTAGGCTCGGTGATCGAGCTCTACACGTCCAGATGGACAGGAGACAGCATACCCCAAGTTTCTAGGACGGCCATCGATTCAGAGGCGTCTCAGCGGCTTAAAGACACACGTTCATGAACCCATGAAATGATGGATTCGTACGTTGATCCCATACTTGATGTTCCCGTACTTACACCGCTGTTAGAATAAAAAAAATAAACTAGGATAATACCAATTAGCTTAACTTCAGTTACATAATAAAAACAACCTACTTTAGGTTATATAGCTCACATCAATTACTTTAAAACATAAGTAGGCATTACCTACTTCAATCTCTTGATTCAAAAGAATAGAATTTATTTGTAATAAGGGTTACGCCCTATACACAAAGCGATGAGTACATAGTATTCCATAATAGGCCTACATAATTCACAAGTTGATTGAATTACTTCATAATAAGGTATTTCGAGTATTGTTGTTAGTTTAGTCAGATCTCTTACATAAATCACATTTATGGTGTAATTTAAAAGAATAAATTACATGATAGATGTTTCCTAAATAATCATGAAAGCCTTTTGTTAGAATAAAAGACAAATAAAATCTATAACCAAAAATACTGATAGAATAATGTACTGTAAACATCAGTCAACACAGTCTGTGTACATCTGTGTAAACAACAGTAATTGGAAATTTAGGTTAATAGCTTCCTCTTCAAAAATAGTTTAAATCAAACAAATATCTTAATTCCTACTAATAGGTATTCTAAATTTCTACAAAACATATATCGTTAATCTTCTTACATTACAATAAATACTTTGATGGAAGCTTTCTTTGAAGATATTTTCCTTAATAATATTATAAATCTATGACGTACCTTTAGTAGCGGTTATAGGAGAAAAATCTCCATTGTGAGGTGACAATTTGATACTCTCTCTCTTCTTTTCTTAATTAAAGCGACTACAGAGGCAAAAGGCTAAAAATGCTGCTGGAACAAAAGGTTCCAGAGCCAAATACTAAAAAAAAGCCTAAAGCTGGCATGGATGCCATGATTAACACTAAGTTCTGATCAGACTACATTATTTAGTACTGCTTATGTCGGAGGACAGACGCTGAGTGAAGCCACTTCGCTTTTCTCGTCTTGAGGTGGACAGCTGTGAGATCGTCCATACTAAATAGACCTAACCAACACCAACTGTGATTGGCAGTTACTATACTCTAGAAAAATTTCCACCAATAGAAAGGGACGTTACAACTACAATTCAAGATACATTCTCCCACCAAGTGACAGCTATTTTTCCTAGGCAGCTATAAATTCCTTGCCTTATAAGGTCGTAAACCGGACTTATATTCTAGTAAAAATGTTGATCTTCCCACAACTTCTACACACACACCTATAGAGTCGACACTACACCAACGCAAAAGCAAGGTTCATGAACTAGACTGTTGCTCCAGGAAAATTGATGTTATTCCTAGGATCCTAGCTTCTACACACACACTTACAGAGTCAACACAACACAACACAGAAAAGCAGAACAGCAAAATCCATTTTTATAACAGGCTAACTTCTCAGGCTAATTTGCATAATTCTCATCACTCATAATTGTAACAATATTTATTGCTACAATACTCCCCCTTCTTGAGTGTGGAACACCGGGTTGAGTCGTAAAAAATTTGGCAGAAAACAACATGACAGTGCTATCGGTAACACCCTGTATAAGACCAAAAACGACAAAAAGGAATTATCGATCTCAAAATTTCAAATAAAATACTAATAATGAATCTCAAACTAATCAAACTCGAACTACAATCATGTGAAAGCAACAAAATGTTTAATGAATTTCAAAGAACTAGCCATAAACATCAAGAGGAACAAGCAAAATAACCAAGTTCAAAATTTTTAAATAACCAAGTGGACTAGCAACAAATTTCGATCTCACAAAAGTTAAGACACAAAAACTCTGAGCATAATCAACTAATTTGGCATAATCAAGATATCTTGCAACATAAAATTTTGCAACATAAGACACCAAAAAAAATTCTGTAAAGTGAACTAGAAATTGTGCAAAACCGGCTGCCAAACTCCACATCTAGACGGGCCCTGTCTTATATGAAGCTAACAACCAGTAATAGACATCAATAAACAGTGACAAAATAAAATCAAAATTAATATTCAGACAGTTACTTTCTTAAAACCGCAGTGAAGAAACCCAGTACATGAACCTTTACTGGTCCCTCACAACTGATAAGATACTAATTTGCTGAAATTTCTCCCAGACAAAGATAAAACGACCAAAATAATTAAAGAAACTCTCTAACCAATAATCTGCTGTTAAGTTCATTACCAGATTAACCCAATTTTAACCTCAACAAAAAAAATTTTAAATAGAAACAACAAATTAAAAAAAATTATCAAATTATCACAATCATATGACCAGACCATCATAACTCGACAAGTTGTTAAAATCGAGCAACTGACATTTGACGCATCTCACCACTGAAACAGCTGACGGCCGCCTCATGTCAAAGCAACCCTGACCTATGTATGCAACCGCTTTTCAATGTCATGAAGCCAATAACTACACAGAGTTAACTCACATGCAACGATGTTAGCAGCTTACGTATCATGATACACGTTTACCTAGATACACGTATCAACTTAGCAACAAAACTCATATCACCCATTTATACTCTCTATCTCGTTCCTTGCAATTTCGTGCAACAAAATAACGTCGGTTTTAGCTAAAGATAAAGGACATCGCGAATTGTCCCACAATTACCTAGCAACACCTACGCTACAATTCTGAATTTTCCCTTTTGGAAAAGACTAAGATCTTCACTGTTTCACAAACAGAGATACAACTATCCAGTACATCATTACCACTTAATTTCCGTTACTCATTACTCACTTGGGACAGCAACATTTGAGGACAATATACATACACCAGTATACCTACTATTTGTGCTTCCTATCACCTTGGTACAACCACAGTATCACAACTAATGGACCTGGCAACTCAAAAAAATAACTTACTACATATTCTCTCAACACATCAAATAACTATTTACTATCCTCTCCTTGTATACTCAATTAAACTCATTTCTCCAGCACATGAAGAAATATGACAGTACAAACGCCTAGGCCAATGATCATGATAACAGACACTGAACCATATCATAAAGAAAATTTTCCACTATCGACTAGTATATAACTGAACTAAGCTCCACAAAAATATTGAACAAAATTTTATACTGCCTACCACACTCAATGAAGAACCTTCAGAAACTCAACCTTTATTTTAAGAATTCCGGTGACAAAACAAGCTAAGCAAACAAGATAAGCATTTTCCCAAGATTAATAAAAAAAGTTCCCATATTCTACAGTACTGAAACCTGTTCCATTTCCCGTTACATATTCCCTTTTTTTTTAACCATCACAAAAGTTGTGAAAAATTAAACTACCTCTATTTTCTTCCCGTTTCCTATTTTCTATTTTTGTTTATTCAATCATTTTTCCGTTTTTATGTTATATTAAAGAACTACCCTTCCTATTTTTCTACATTTCCCGTTTCTTTCCCCTTTTAATATTAATCACTTTCGCTGCAATTATTATAGGACATGATTCTATATCCTGTCTAGCTTATCCAATTATTATTCTTCACTTTATTATTACCCATCAAATAATATCTATAAAAATTCAAGGTCACCATACTAAACCCACACTATAATAATTTATTGAATCTCCCTAATTTATCCTCACAATACTGCAACAAAAAATAATCAATTATCTCTATCATACCAAGTAAAATAATTCTCATATTATATCACCATACAATTCAAATATTATTTATTTATTTTAGATTTCCCCAATTTCACTATATTGAAATAAATCTACTCTCACTGTCTGCATCACCAAATTAACTAGCAGTATACTATTTATTATTACAAAATCCAAATTAAACTTTCTCAATCTTTCTCTCATTATTATACTCATTTCAAATTCACATGACTTATTAATAATATAACCTTTTTTCCTATTAAATAAAACTTTAGATTTTCACTACCCACATTATTTAGATAAATTTTATCCCAAGAAATTAGATAATAAATTTTGACAGAGTATTGTGGCCATTCCCAGCTATCAATCTAACGAACCTTTCAACTGAGGCTTACCCTAAAATTTCAAAAAAAAATCCTGATCTTGGTTAGCATTCCATCTATTTTCTTTAGACCCCCATAAATCTTCAGAAAGGAACCACACCATTCAACAGAATAACCCAATTTTAGCTCATACTACTCTGAGTACCTTTTGCTAAAATTCTACTTCCATTCCACAAATACAACAAGGATAGTCCCAGCTATTAACCTTGATTTGTCATATGGACCTCATCTGAGTAGTGCCCTTACAACTGGCGACACTCACTCCAGATACTTAATTCATCAAACAAAACTACAACTTCAACAGATAAGATTTCTCACATCTACCTATCTAAGCTCAAAAAAAAATTACCACAGCCTAAAGAAAACGTTAACAAACCCTATCACGTCTGACAACTCTCTTTACAATGCCAGACCACAAAATACCCCTAATTTTTATAGCACATTACTGACCCTACCAATGAAATATTATCAAACACAGAATTCCAGTACTAATCAGATAACTAAATTTTGATAGATGAACATCTCAAAAATATAATAAAGGATAGACAATGTTTGTCTCGGCACCAACCTTACAGTATGTTGGCTCACCAGACCCGCTATTGAAGATCAGCATCACGGACAACATCAAGACTCAACACTGCAGCCATCGTCTATCAGCTCAATCAAACGCAAAATCGCCATTCACAAGACTTGGTGGTCTTTGATGCAACACTGAAATTAGGTTTTCATTAGAAGATGCAAGGACTAGTTTAAACACAAAATCAAAACTCAAACAAACAAAATAAATTCAACTAAATCAATCAATTATTATTTTTCTGCTATACTCCTCAAATCTAACCTTCCTTCAACTTGATTCTCAATTATCCAGGCTACAATCTGCAATGCTACTGTCACTACAGTCTTCTGACATATCATAACTTCCACTAGATTTCTGACTGTCCCTAACATGTCATTTTCTATAAGAATCTCGAAAAATAAAATTGTCCCTACACCAGTATAATGCCTTGAGCTAGGGCATCACAGCTAAATGGAAACACAGACAGGGAAAATATAATATTGATCACATTAATAAAATAATAAAAAATTCAACTTCAATAGTTTATCTTCAGCATTTGTATGCTGCTCCAAACTTCAATACTCATTTCTGGAATCAAGATTCATTAGCCATAAGAATGTTTATCAATTTTATAAATGAACTGATTTGAAATTAACATAATAAGTCAATAAAAAGAGCAAAAGTAGCAGAGTGGCAGCAAATTGTGCGTGCTTTGAATTTAGAAAGTTAATTTTGAATTTTGAATTTAGAAGCACACACAATATAACTTAATAAAAGGGATGCTTGATAAACATACCTAGTGCTAGAGAACGGGAAACCAGAAATGACAAGAGAGACAACGAAATAGAGAGAAGGTATCAATTATATTATCACCTCTACAGTAAATTCAACAATTAATAAAACAAGAAGTTAATAAAACAAAGAAATCAATAAACAACAATAAAACAAGAAGAAAATCATGAAAACCGAAAATAAAATTACTAAATTTAGAAAGTTATCTCTGATATACTTATTCGGTAATAACCTACTCTGTATGCTCTACATTTTAAAACGTTTTAGATTGAATCATAAAAGCTTGAAGGACTCTAATTTCAAAAGAGCAATTATTGAAAATTATCATAGATATGTCTCAGAAGTTAATCATAAATAACAATATATATTTTAAGAAAAGATCCACATAAAATTCATAAAATTCTTAGAACATTAAATTTTGAACACATTGGAAACTTTAAAACACTATCAAAACATTATCAAATATTAATGATCCCCCCCAATAATAACTATTTAGTATCTTTATATCATGAACGCTGCAAGGACAAACATTCCTCAAGTATCACATCATGGTATATTACCTAAAAAAAACTATTCAAATATATGTCATCAAAACAAATTTAGGAAAGGTTAGGGTCCTTGAAACTTCATTTGATCCTTTACAACTTTAAGATGAGAATTATTTTAAAACATTAATTTAATCAATAAGGGACATTTAAAAAATTCATGTACTCATTCAACTTTTAGTAGTTTAGAAGATTATAATTATTTATAATTTAAAGAAAACTGAAATTCCCAGCTGGATCCTTACAGAGAAAATATGGCCTCACTTTTCAATGTAAAGATACAACCGAAAATCTATTACTCAAACCAAATTAATAAAATTAATAATCTATCTATCCCCAATAATATCTCAAAATTATGATTTAACAAAAGTCTAATTCCGCACGTTTTACTTGATTGAAAGTCTGTCGTCACTAAAACCCATTTTGTCACATCCGGAGTTCCTGGGACGTTCGTTTAATTTGGAAAAAGTTGTTACCTCATAGCTGTTTCTTCAAATTGAATCTAGACTCGGTGATCAAGCTCTACACGTCCAGATGGACAGGAGACGGCATACCCCAAGTTTCTAGGACGGCCATCGATTCAGAGGCGTCTCAGCGGCTTAAAGACACCCGTTCATGAACCCATGAAAAGATGGATTCGTACGTTGATCCCATACTTGATGTTCCCGTACTGACACCGCTGTTAGAATAAAAAAAATAAACTAGGATAATACCAATTAGCTTAACTTCAGTTACATAATAAAAACAACCTACTTTAGGTTATATAGCTCACATCAATTACTTTAAAACATAAGTAGGCATTACCTACTTCAATCTCTTGAAAGAATAAAAGATTTATTTGTAATAAGGGTTACGCCCTATACACAAAGCGATGAGTACATAGTATTCCATAATAGGCCTACATAATCACAAGTTGATTGAATTACTTCATAATAAGGTATTTCGAGTATTGTTGTTAGTTTAGTCAGTTCTCTTACATAAATCACATTTATGGTGTAATTTAAAAGAATAAATTACATGATAGATGTTTCCTAAATAATCATGAAAGCTTTTGTTAGAATAAAAGACAATAAAAATCTATAACCAAAAATACTGATAGAATAATGTACTGTAAACATCAGTCAACACAGTCTGTGTACATCTGTGTAAACAACAGTAATTGGAAATTTAGGTTAATAGCTTCCTCTTCAAAAATAGTTTAAATCAAACAAATATCTTAATTCCTACTAATAGGTATTCTAAATTTCTACAAAACATATATCGTTAATCTTCTTACATTACAATAAATACTTTGATGGAAGCTTTCTTTGAAGATATTTTCCTTAATAATATTATAAATCTATGACGTACCTTTAGTAGCGGTTATAGGAGAAAAATCTCCATTGTGAGGTGACAATTGATACTCTCTCTTCTTTTCTTAATTAAAGCGACTACAGAGGCAAAAGGCTAAAAATGCTGCTGGAACAAAAGGTTCCAGAGCCAAATACTAAAAAAAAGCCTAAAGCTGGCATGGATGCCATGATTAACACTAAGTTCTGATCAGACTAGTAGGTATAATAAGAGGATTCTGGGGCCACCAGCAATGAGCAGCCTAATTTAACCTAACCTAACCTAACCTAACCTCCCCCAAACCTAGTCTCAGTCATTTTGTCTGGGCCCACCAGCAATGAGCAGCCTAACCTAACCTAACCTAACCTCCCCCAAACCTAGTCTCAGTCATTTTGGTCTCTCACCATGACTCCTTCCCCAATCAATAGGAGAGCAGGAAGCCTCCCACCATGATTTTCTCCCCAAAACAGGCGATGACAGGTGTGCTAAGAACAGGTGCAGCTGCTCTTACCAAAACCATAAAAAAAAATTTCCTATTTAAAATTCCCCTATTAAAAATTTTTTTATTCCCCATACTAAATTCTGGTATTTGATATTCTTAAGGTGGGTACTTTAAGTTTTATTGAGATTCTTAGAATATTTTTTTTTTAACTTTAATTCTTGTATCCAATTGGTAATGTGGATATTCCATCCTCTAATACTATTCTCTTATCATCTTTGGAACAAAGAGCTTTTTTATTTATATCCACTGTATAGACATGATGCTCTTTAGATCTGATGCAGGTATTTATCAGTCTATGGTCATTATTCAAGCTGAGACAATCCACTGGGCCACCAGCAATGAGCAACCTAATTTAACCTAACCTAACCTAACCTAACCTCCCCCAAACCTAGTCCCAGTCATTTTGTCTGGCCCACCAGCAATGAGCAGCCCAATTTAACCTAACCTAACCTAACCTAACCTCCCCCAAACCTAGTCTCAGTCATTTTGTCTGGGCCCACCAGCAATGAGCAGCCCAATTTAACCTAACCTAACCTAACCTAACCTCCCCCAAACCTAGTCTCAGTCATTTTGTCTGGCCCACCAGTGATGAGCAACCTAACCTAACCTAACGTAACCTAACCTCCCCCAAACCCAGTCTCAGTCATTTTGTCTCTCACCATGACTCCTTCCCAACCAATAGGAGAGCAGGAAGCCTCCCACCTTGATTTTCTCCCCAAAACAGGCAATGACAGGTGTGCTAAGAACAGATGCAGCTGCTCTTACCAAAACCATGAGAGAATTCCTATTTAAAATTCCCCTATTAAAAATTTTTTATTCCCCATACTAAATTCTGGTATTTGATATTCTTAAGGTGGGTACTTTAAGTTTTATTGAGATTCTTAGAATATATTTTTTTTAACTTTAATTATCGTATCCAATTGGTAATGTGAATATTCCATCCTCTAATACTATTCTCTTATCATCTTTGGAACAAAGAGCTTTTTTATTTATATATCCACTGTATAGACATGATGCTCTTTAGATCTGATGCAGGTATTATAGAAATAAAATAATTTCTTATGTTATTTCAGCATTCATTTTCAATTTACTACCTATCAATTATGTAGAAATTTTTGAGGATCCATCAAACAAAAAATAACATTAGTTTCTCACAAAAGTGCTATATTAAGAGTGGTGAGACATATTTCTGCAAGTTGTCACGTGGTAATTTGAAACCACCAAATATTTCTAAATGAGCCAACAAAATGTAATAGAACTATAAAATTGGAAAGAAGGTTAGACCTATCTAAAGAGTAATCAACCCAAATCAAGTATTATTAGTGATTAGGAGTAACAGCATTATCAACAACGATAAGAAAACATGTATTATTGTGATTTAATAATTATGAGAACCATTGGTAAGATCAAAAAATTATAAAGCGGCATAATTATTATTGGCGGATTACAAAAAAGAAAAATAAAATAAAATGCATGAACATTGAGGTTAGAGATACTGTTTACGTTTTGAAAGAATTAGTCGATCTTGGATAAATCGATAATTATCCGAACCAATACTGAACGAATCAGCTGATTATTCGATCAACCCATATGACCGGTTGAATCATATAAAATTCACTCATAAAGGATATATTATGTATACTAAAGGAAGTCGATGTGTAGAAATACAAATAACTATTATTTCTGTATAAATATTTATTATAATCTAAAAAGCATGATAAATCAAGAGTATAAAAACTCATATAAAAACTAAATGTATTATCTATTAAAATCGTATGTTACGATTTATTTATGAATTCAATTTAAGATAAATACCCCATATATCTGTATAAAAACTTCTTTTATTAATTTTTTCTATTATAAAGCCGAGGAAGCCCTGATTCCCAAGGCAACCATTGTATTGAGTCTATTAAATTGAGGGCCAATCAGAGAGTAGCTTATAGAATTATTCTAGGAAGAAGCAAATTTTTCTGAAAACCTCTTTCTTCTGGCTTAAGATCCCAACCCGAGAGGATGCACATGGAGTTTAGGGTCTTTTCTTATTCCTTTTAAAATTTTTTATTGAATTATTAAGCCAAACCCTTTTTTAAATGTAATGTATGTTTGTTGAATGTAAATTGTTTGTGAACTCAGTGCTGTCAAAGAGTTCGTAATTGTAAAGATTCCCATAAAAATAGCTTTAATTCGAAAGAAACTTATAAAAATCTGGATTACACGTTAGCCCAGCAGTGACGAAAAGGAGCCTACCTAATTAATTATTGGAAATAATTAATTCAATCCACGAGAACATCCAGAACTTCAGTCAGTGAGTGATAAGTCAAACCAAATGAGCTCATTTGTCTACGTTCAGTGGGGTAATAATTAATAAAAAAGCGCTATTCCAATTAATTAGAATAAAAATAAAAAGTCACCACGTGTTGAACAATATCACATAGTTCACAAGAACATTTTATAATTTATTTATTATATGTAGGAAGCTTACTTCCATGCACCGCCCGAATTCATATTAAAGCCCTGAGATCTCATGTTTGAATATTAATTTATTAAATATTAATTTTGTTTATTGAACAAAACATATCATATCAAACTTATAGACCGAACAGGTTTTTATTGGTAGAATTTTGTATTGATTGGAAGTCTAAGTACCAGTATTAAATATAATATATTTATGAATTTGAAATTCATTATTGTGAATATTAGCAAAGCCTGTGATAATTATTCAGATTTTAGGAATAGATTATTTAAGTGAATTATAGATTTATCGAATATTTTATGCACATCTTTTTTGTGGGAATATATTTTGTGTTTTATGTCAGCATACAAATCGTAGAAATTTATTTTATCCTAGTTCATCTCGTGTTATATAGTTTGAGCTGTTTTGGTACCAACAAATATTTAGCAGCATTTAAAATTATTGAATCAAATAATATTAACCTTATTCAAGCACTCAATATTTATCATCCTTTGATGATATTCATTTATCAGCCAGAACAAGTATATTAAGAATTATATTAATAAGGTTCCAGTTATATCATATAAGGATCCAGAGAGCTTCAAGAACTGGCGTTGTAAGTTCTAAGGAATTTTGAAAGGGTATATTGGTGAATACTTGTATTCACGACGAGCGTTTTAAGAATCAACTAGAAACAACTATAGTTGGTCCTGATTATTCTCTAGTGGTACATGGTTACTGATAATCAGTCATCAAATATTCTTTTAATTTCCTTACTGGTATTCTTCAAGAACTTCATAGAAGCAGCGGTAAGAATTATCAATACCTGGTCCTTGAACCTTATGGTGATTATTTGTACTTATAAATTCATGTTTCTACCACTGAGCTAGAGCTGAGGTTTGAACCCAGTAATTTTGCGAGCCGGAAGGCCTTAATTTTTTGTGAATTTATTCGCAAAAGAGGGAATTTAGAGACTGCTCTTATAAATACCAGAAACATCGTATTATCTGTGAAGGAATTGCAATCTACAACTTCTCACAATAGCTTCATAACGTGGACTCTATCATAAGAGATAACCCCCCCAGGAGCACAACTTCACACAATGGCACCCAACCAGTGGAGCATGAGGAAAAGCTTACCTACTCAATCTTACTATCAATGATTAATGAAATTATTGATAAAACTGAAAGCTGCAAGAAACATAATCTGAAGTTGTTTCGACAAGATATATCTGATGATCTATTGTAAGTTCTGGCTAAAATAATTGAGTTGCTCTTCAAATTAAAATTTTTCAAGCTGCATAAATACAGACAAACTGTATCACACGAGTTTGATAACATAATTCTCATAATAGAGAAAATTGGATGGAAATTTCCATAAAAGTTCATAGTAAAATTTTGATTTTGATCTTTGAATCTAGACATTGTATGCTGACCAGGGTTATAGGTTATTTGAGGCATTATAATACTATCGTTATTCAGGAGGATAAGACCCTAATTAAAATTTTAAGAACTATATTAGTGTAATTTGTAAGCCATATCTGTCTATGTTGATAAGCGTACCTGTAGCACTCGAAGGTCTTTTTGTAATATATGTACATGACACTTGAAACTTCAACACAACACAATTTTATCCAGAATAGGCACTATCACTGAATCCATTTTAATATTCCTGAGACTTGGCAACACACTTGGCTATTTACTCGAAGTATTTCATAATAACGTCACCATGAACCAGTCGCCGGCTAACTCGCAAATTTCCTACTTCAGCGAACATCCCCAAACTATGTAGCCACGACACCGGCAAATCAACAGCCCCAGGACGATGCAGCGGAGACCCCACGAGAGAGAGAGGGAGGCAGCATATGCTCCATCAGTTTCGACCCGCAAAACTTAGCCCAATTGTCTTCTACGAAGATTGATAACGTCGTCGATGCGATTAATTCCGATGAGAGTCCGGCTGAGGGAGATGAGGGAGTGAGGGCGTCCAACCCGGTACCGGCGTCTTCGCAGATCGCCCCAAGCGCCGCCGAGGGAACGGAGAGTGCCGCCACCCAATCGCCATCCGATATCGCCAATCAACCGCCATCCGCCACCAACCTGGAAAAACGCAATACAACATTAGACTCTTCAGTCGGTTACATTACCAATCTTATGGCAAATGATTCTACAAACGAACTCAAACTCATGCTCAGTCAAATCTTAGCAAGACAGGACAACGAAGCGAAGGCAAACCGGGAAGCTATGCAGAAAAATAGTGAAACTATCACTGAAAATATTACCAAGACTGTACAAGAAGGTATTAAAACCATGGATGCAAAATTTTCTAGCTTCAAGGAGGAAGTGAGAAATATAATAGATACAAAAATAGATACTCAATCTGCAGTTATCAAAAAGCTAGAAACTCGTCTAGATGATGTCACCTGTCAAATAAATGAACGGTTGGATGACGTACCAAAGGAAGTTGAAAAACAGGTGGACGTATTAGGTGAGGAGAGAGGTACCACTATCATAGAAGCTACAACGGAAAAGGTGTTAGAAATAAATGCGGGATAGAATCGAGATGGGTGAAAATGTCAATAGAATGGAAATAATAACTAAAGAACAAAGTGACGTGCTGATAGGTATAGCGAACTTAACGGGGGAGGGGGCGAAATCAGGTGAGAGATGCGATGTATTAGAGAATGCCGTAGTCGGACAACAACTAAAGATAACCACATTATATGGCGAAGTGAATGAGAACATAAAAACTATAGATGATAAATGGACCGCAAGTGAGGAAAGAGTCTCCAGACTAGCGACATCCATGGAAAATATTCCAGCCAGCAGAATACATTATTACCGATTGAACCAGTAAATAGCACTCAACCTTTCCAAATCTTGAAAATTTGATAATTCCTACCGTCACATGCACCCCAAACCATTTGTGGACCAAATAAGAGCCGTTCAGAACTGACACCCACCTCTTGGTTAATGTGGCGTTTCCAATTATCCAGTCTACTACTCGGCGAGCCGCTGATGTTTTTCCAGAGCCGGATGCGAGATATCAACAGCCTGGAGGACTTCATCTCCCAGTTCCTGCAACAGTATTGGAGTAAATGTAAACAGATGGACGCATTATCAGAAATTATTTTATGCACTTATGATAGCAGAAATGGACAATCCTACACTGATTTATAACAGATTTGATGAATAGAAACTATCATTTAGACGAATATCTAGCTGATTCATCACTGGTCCACATATTAACAAAAAAGCTTCCTTTCAATGTTCGTATGACACTGGCAGTATCTTCGATTTCCAGTTGTGAAGAACTGATAGAACATTACATTCTATCCAAGCCTACTTCTGAGCCAAATCATATAAATAAACAAGCAAGATTTTAATCAGCAAAA
>NW_024092609.1:0-18698 GCF_014356525.2 Nilaparvata lugens | reverse complement strand
TTTTAATCTCCTGTCTGAGCCCATTAATGTATATAGGCCATGGATACGACAGAACATGGCGACCGAACGTGGGACTGATGATGAGAGCAGAGCTCATTAAATAATTATTGTATTAAGTCCAGACCCATATTGAGGATAATAACTAAAGACACAGTCTAGGCATATGAACTTAGTAGGGGTAAAGTGAGACTTCTGGAGAAAAGCTGCCCAAAGCTGCCCCAAAGCTGGCTCAAATCTGCCCCAAAGCTGCCCCCAAATCTGCCCCAAATCTGATTCTTGGTTCTAACCTTGCCCAACCCAATGTAATCTGATCTAACCTAACCTAGCCATACCCCTAATCTCACAATAAACCTCAAATGAAGATTTCCCACTTTTTTGGAAAAAAAAAACTAGATCCAGCTTTTTTTTATTTCTTGAATACTAGAAAACCGTTAATTTACAAAAAATTACAAGAGTAATTTTCCAGTGAATCTAATAACGAATCCATTGACACCCCGTTTGTCAAGATTGAACAAAAAATAAGGATCTCATGGGAAAACTAGATTCAATAACTAAGAAACCAAGAATAACTTTTCCAGTAAATCCATTTGTCAAGATTGAACAAAAAATAAGGATCAGATCATGATTTCTTGAATAACTAAGAATAACTTCTTCCAGTAAATCCATTTGTTAGGATTGAACAGAAAATAAGGATCCATAATAAAAATAGATCATGAGTATTGACAAATTTGGTCGATATTTGCATGATAGAAATAATAATGATATTAATGTTGATATTAAAAATTTGATTCAGAATTTTTTCTATGTCTACAAATCATACAATTAGCTGCACCCTATATTCCAAACATTAATCTCAATAATGAAAAAGAATGGAGTATAGACTGATTCAAACTTGATCCAACAATTCTCACTTTCTTCTGGAATCTCTTTTAAAGAATGGTATGAAAAAAATGTGATAAATATAGAAGAATAGATTAACTCCCACCACACCTGGATACCTCAACTTTGTATATTTAAAAAGGAATGTCCACAAGAGAGAAACTTGCACATGAGCTACATGGTAGAGTCAGACGTGATTTCCTCACACGTCGCACTGAAATAAAAGGTCTAACAGATTTATATCAAGCTGATATTGTTGACATGTCCAACTATAGCACATTAAATAAGAACTTTAGATACATACTAACTGTGATAAACTGTTTCAGTAAATTTGCATTTGAAATACCAATGAAAACTTAAACTGGAAATGAGGTGGCAGCAGCATTGAAACCAATACTCCAAAAACATAAGATTATCAATTTTCAAACTGATGCAGGTAAAGAGTTCTACAACACAACTGTTCAGAATCTCTTCAAAACAATAAGATCACCATTACAGTACATATAGTGATAAGAAAGCTGCAATTTGTGAACGTTTCAACAGAACTCTTAAGATAATATGTTCCGTGAATTCACTATACAGGGTAATCATAAATGGTTGGAACTGTACCAACTTATCTAAAATATAACAACACCACACATCGTAGCATTAATATGAAACCAATTGATGTAAATAAAGAAAATGAAAAATATGTACTAATGAATTTAGATAAAAGTGCACAACGTAAAATTGGCAATCAAAGTAAACCAAAGTATAGAATTGGTGATAAGGTACGCATTAGTCGATACAAATCAATATTTGAGAAAGGTTATCTCCCAACTGGACAAATGAGATTTTCACCATACAAAATGTTCTCCCCACTATACCCTTTACTTATAGATTAAAAGATATGAACAATGAATTATTAAGGGTACATTCTATGAATATGAAATGAATAAAACAAAATATCCAGATATATTCCTCATTGAGAAAATATTAAAGAAAAAGGGTAGTAAATTGTATGTTAATGGCTTGGATTCGATAAATCTTATAATTCATGGGTTGAAGGTGATGATATAACGTAATATAATAAAAAATATGCTGAAATTGAAAAAATCAATCAAAAAACTACCTGTCATAAATTTTGATAAATTCCTTACTAAGAAGAATATCAATATCACAGACACAGCGAACTTTTACCAAATTCCATAAGATGTATCGTTTGTGGTCCAAGTAATTCTGGGAAAACAAATACAGTATTCAATTTACTATTTGCTCAGAATGGTGTCAAGTTTTCAAACTTATATGTATTCACCAAATCACATCAACAAGATAAATACCAACTTCTAAAGCAGATTATGATACAAATACCTGAAATTGACTCCAACATGTATCAAGATAATGATGAAATACCACACCCAAATAATGCACATCCAAATTCAGTTATGATTTTTGATGATATTTGTATGGAAAATCAACAGAATATCTGCAACTATTTCAGTATGGGTAGACATAATGATATTGATTTGTCACACTTAAGAAATGTTTGTGTGAACAGTGTTATTGATTCATCACTTGAAAGAATCCAGCCCGACCACTTCCAACCTAGGGAAAGGGGTCTAATCAATCTAAAAATCACTGACGCTCATTTGGTGGAAAAATTACCAATATATTAAAAAAAAATTATTATGAACAAGGCAATACATGATTTTCAACAGTCGTTGACCACTACTTAATAATTTTCAAAACCTGAAAATGACAATCTCAAAAGAAAGAATCTAGGGGATCCAAGGATACCCAGTACGTAACTGAAATCCCCAAAAAATCAACATTGATCTTGAATACAAGGAAAATAAGCCAAAACAGATTATAAGCAAGTCCACCCAAGTATTACTCAATATCAAAAAAAGAATTAATGCATGTTCAAAATAAAAAGATAAAAGAAATTACTATTCAAGGGATCCTTGGATTACCTAAGATTCCACAAATACAAAATCAGTGAATTTCTGATTAGGTTGCAGTCCAATTCGTTCATCTAACATCACCCCAGTAGTGTTGCGGTCAAGTGTTCCTCAAATACACTGCTCGATCATTTCCGACTCAACACGGACAGTGAAAGGAATACAATAATTCATTATTGAGAACAAACTATTATATTCCCAACCTGATAAGGATAAACGAATAACTTCCCCCACTATTCGCCAATTGTTCCAGTTTGGTAGAAAAATTGGAGATGTATTACCTCGATTCGGCGAACTTTAAACTCTGGTAGTTCAACAGCATTTGGCAAAATTAGATGGTTATGCCATTGTACACCCGTGGTCCAACAGATCGTCCGTGACGTCAGAATCAGAACGTCGCCCAGCTCGTGGAGTGTCGGACAGTACGCCGAGATCGTGAATCCCCATGTCGGGACCGCTTAAAATAATAAACAATCTACAATAGTTTCTACTCCTCTAACAATAGGAATTCAAAAACAAATATTTTCAATTGGAATAATTTTAAGGAGTTCAAAAAGAGTTTCGAATTATGCAACAAATCTATGCTTTGCGCACCTAACCTACTGTATAACAATCATTTCGGTTATTTCTATCTTAAGCATGGAGCCTACATGCTATGTATTGGCCACTCTTGAATTATAATCAACTAGTACTACGGCAAATAATAGTGGAATATCAAAATTATAATATATCTTATCAACATAACTATTGGAATAATTGTCATCTGAAATTTATGGAGATTAGCTCTCCCCACTTTGAACAGAAGTAATTATCGATGTTTAAATGAAATAACGTTCAACAGAAAACAAAGTAATATTTCTGCATCCTGACTTCCTATTCTAGTAGTAAAATTTGTTATTCTCGTCCAGAGAATCCATAGAATCACTTAATTACACGATCTAACCAGCAAACTTACAATCTAACCTGTCGTACATAGAATATACAACCTTATATTTGTCTTATCACTACTTGTTTTGAGTCTATGGAAATCAATGTTCCCATTTTGGTATAATTATTACAAATAATAATTAAATACTTATGCTAGTACATACCTTTTGCGGATTTAATAAACAAGTAACAGACGCGTTTGGTTAGCTTGGCTTGTACAAAAGTCAAACGTTAGCAAAGACGAGCATTTACTCAAATGAGACATAAATTAATAGCTAGGTGAACGAGATAATTTGGTAAATGAGTTAGGCATGTTAAAATGCCAAAATTTAAATGCTAAAAGAAAGAAAAACTGTTCTTTAACAACACAAAATAGCTACATTGGTGAGAATACAAAAACCCAAGCCAAAACAGACGCTAGCAATTCTCTCTGTTCTACCAAACAATGCAGTCGGCATGGCAGACTGGCAACAAATTTAAAGAAAATTTCCCACAAAGAGTTAAAAGGGAGAAAAACCAGATGGCTTCAGCGGGAACTTTAAATAAATCAACTACCTTGTAATGGGACCATTACATTCACCCCCTCGTTTTGGTGTGAAACACCAGGGAAAATCACAATCCCAGGGTAACTAACTAGATAAAAAAAATAACCTAAGTTTGTGGTAATTCAAGTCAAATAACCCACCGTTTCATGTGCTGCAACAAACTAATAAATTGGTTCCTACCTAGTATTAAGACAAAGAAATGAAAAGCATTCCCCAAGTGCATTACTTGTCAAGAGATATATGACTAAGCTTACATTCTATTCATATATTACGCATTTATGTACAACATAATCACGAGGACAAAATGTTGAGACTATCCCAACCCATGTGGAAGAGTGACAGGATGCAAATAGGATTCCACAGGATACCAGATCATGGGATCCAAAGTTTCCAAAATACTGGATAAAATTCGAAAAGTTTAAATCATGAAGAAAGGTGCTGAAAGCAAAATATTTGGAAGAGGTAAAGGAATAATTGCAAAAGCAAAACAAAGTGGAATGATTGTAAAAGTAAAACCATGTCAAGTTGACAAAACAAAGGAAGTAAAACTTCAAAAAAACCATGTGGAATAGGACGAAGTTCCCAAAGGAATACAACTACTTAAAAAGAAAATTTGTGAGAATCCTGACCTTCCAGGTGGCCAGCCTATCAATCAGTTTACTCACCAAAGAAATAATTAAGACAGAGATCAATAATAAAAGACGTTAGTCTGGTTTGAAGATTTTTGATTAATCAATTTTAAATATGACAACAAACAGTTGGAAACCCTGAACCAATCTAGCTTTACCTAACAAGTCAAGCAATGACTGAGTGAGCACCGGTTCTCACCGCCATCAACTCAACTTGAAGCAGAAGATTTTAAAATAAGTGAGCAGCTCCATTCGCACACTAGGGGTTGAGAAAATCTACACAAGCTTCCAAGAGATAACACCACAAGAAAAATAACATCATAGCATACTCTGCTGTTCTTGATTCTAGAATAAGACAAAACCAACAATAACTGAAAAGGGTTTAACTTGACCTATGGTAATTTCCAAAGGTACAACTACCTAAGACAAAGTTCACATACCTAACCAACTTGAATTCACAGATGACTCTGTTGGCAGACTAACTAAGGAATAAGATAGTTCTACTATCATAACTTCAAATATCCAAAATGCCTAAGTCTAATATGAAATCAAAACAATTTTATTAGAAAAATAGAACAATTCACTTTGTTCCCAATGTACAATGTCAACACTACCTTTATATACCGTCCACAAGTTAACAACTTTCAGAGCCTTGTGGTGTAAAACTCACCAATCATTATACAAAGACATACCAAATAATTACTACATAGCACAAGAGCACATACTGCAGTACATCAAGTCATTGACTACAACAACAAAATTACAAATCCATGAAGACAATAGGACCTAGCTCAAATTTTCGTGAAATATAGTTATTAACACAAACAATACACCAAATTCTTCCAAGACTTTATACCTCAAAGTCAATGTCCACAGGAAACAAATTCCTTACTCATAACACAACAATGAAAATGTAGTACACAACCACATCGTCAGACCAACAGCTTAAAGAATAAGCTAATACCCATATATACAAGTATTTATTAGAATAGGAGGGCAGTAAAGATGTCGCGATCATCTATTAATTACCATATTCCCATTACACAAGAATTTTCCAAATGGAAAAAACAAAGTATTCACTGTATTAGATGCTGTCCAGATACAGTAATGTCAAAAGTTGACATGAATAGAAAGAAGACAAGTCAGCTCTACTGAACAAGTTTCCCCTCACGGATAAGAAACAAGTTATTCAGTGTACTTCTTTAGTTGAGATACATGTGCTTTCTGCATATAGACTCCTGTTTCAGGATCATGCAAAGCTGCAGTAACTGGTGTCAAAAACTTCTTAATCAGATATGGTCCTTTGAACCGATAACTAAGCTTACTCATCACTCTGTTAGCAGCACTAGACAGAACATGTGATTGCACGAGCACTAAATCACCTATCTGAAATGGGACTGCTACTCGACGTTTGTTGTATTGCTCTGCCATTCGGGTATGCGCTTTCAACAAATTTTTCCGCGCTTTACGCCAGATCTGCAAGGTGCCAGGCTCCACGGTTTCAGGAAGTATTTCGTCGATTCCCCACGCATTGGTCAAGGGATGATTGGGAGCATGTCGAAACATGAGAGAGAATGGTGTGCACCCGGTACTTTCATGTTCAGCTAAGTTGAAAGCTAGGCTTAACCACTCTAGACTATCACTCCATTTGTGTTGAGCCTCCGCATGGAAAGCTATCAAAGCACTCTTCAGGTTTCGATTTACCCGTTCGGACATGTTAGGGGCAGGGTAATATGGTGAAGTAGTGACCTGTTGGATGCCCAGCTGAAAACAGAAGTTCTTGAAAGCATTAGAGGTGAATGCTGGTGCGTTGTCAGTAACCAGACTTTTGGGAACTGAGAAATTCAAGAATATTCCTTCAATGCTTTAACAATAGAGGCAGTATTTCCCTTCCTCAATGGTATTAACCAACAAAATTTGCTGAAGGAGTCTACACAAGACAAGATTTGAGTATAACCCTCAGGAGTTCTAATAAGAGGACCCACCAGATCACAATAAAATCGTTCCAGAGCTTTTGTGACCACCTTGGATGAGAGGAACCCAAAATTGTGTTGTCTAGCAGGTTTGCTTTTCTCACACACATGACATGATTTCACCAAGCGACAAATGTCATTTCTGACCCCAGGCCAGAAAAATTTTTCAAGAACCTTGTTTGTGGTTTTGAAAATTCCTAAATGCCCACCTAGAGCACTTTCATGGAAGTATTTGAAAACCAGGGGTATTAAAATCCTGGGTACTACCACCTTTTTGTCATCAGAGTTCCGTGATTTGACAACAAGTACACCCTTACTCAATGAATAAGGAAATTGGTCTTCATTGTTGATTATCTTGTCGATTACCTCTTTACAAAATGCATCATTCTCCTGATGATGTTTGATTTCAGAAAAGACAAGGGGAAAATCCGACAGTTTCAAATTGTTAACAAAACAAAAGAGAGGTTCTATTTCCTGAGCCGAAGGAGACAAATCAAGAGGTTCCTCCTCATCTTGAAACATGCGGGACAAAGAATCAGCACAGACATTTGATTTTCCTGCAACATGAACTGTTTCAAATTGAAACGATAAAATTCTTAATACCCAACGACCAATACGACCACCTTTGGGGTTGTTGAGAACCCAAGACAGAGCAGAATTGTCTGTAAGCAACTTAAACTTGGCATGTTGCAAGTAGACTTTGAACTTCTCCATCCCAAAAATAGCGGCCAAACACTCCAATTCATAGGTGCTGTAACGTGTCTCATTAGGTGTCAACTTCTTGGATGCATATGCAATAGGTTGGAGGATGCCATCTGTTTCCTGCGATAGAATTGCTGCAATCGCTGTTGAACTGGCGTCAGTCTGCAAGACAAACTGTTTGGTGAAGTCGGCAGTTCGTAGTACAGGTGGGTTGGCAATGGCCTTCTTAAGTTTGAGAAAAGCCTCCTGATGAATATCAGTCCACTCAAATTTGACATTTTTCTTCCTCAATGCATTGAGGGGTGCAGCAATCTCAGCAAAATGAGGGATAAACTTGTGATAATATGCAACCATCCCAATGAACCGAGCAACTCCTTTTGATTTTTAGGAGGAGGAAAATCTCGAATACTAGTAGTCCTGCTTGGATCCACAGCTACTCCATGTTCGTTCATTATGTGACCCAGAAAAGAAATTTGGGTTTTCCCAAAGCTAGCCTTGTCAGGATTAACGGTGAATCCAGCTTGCCGCAATTTTGATAGCACAATCCGGATATGAGACAAATGATCTGAAAAATCTTTTGAATAGATGACAATATCGTCGAGATAATGAAGACAAATTTATATTTCTCTTCTTCAAACAATTCATCCAGAACACTGGACAAAATTTGTGAACCAACTGCCAGTCCAAATGGCACACGACAGAATCTGTAGGTTGCCCTCATGGTACAAAATGTTGTGTAGTCCCTACTGGACTCATGCAGAGGAACCTGATAATAAGCAGAATTTAAATCCAGTACAGAAAAGAATTTGGCTCCATTGAAGTTGTGAAAGGCACTTTCAATGTTAGGAAGAGGCACAGAATCTAACGAGATACGTTTGTTTAGAAATCGATAATCCACCACTAACCGCCATGATTCGCTGTCTGAGTCATTCTTATCTCCTTTGGGTACCAGAAAACATGGACTTGAATAATTGGAAACAGCCTTCTCAATTACTCCTTCCTCCAACATTTTCTTTACCTTTTGATCAACAATCTCCTTTTGATTGGGTTCAGCTGATATGGAGGGCGACGTACAGGCTCAGTTGAGGTCAAACGGATTTTATACTCCAACAAGTTTGTTTTACCCAATCTTTTGGATAATACATCCTGGAAATCACCAAGAACCTCATCTAAACCGGACTGCTCATCCTGTGACAAGGGACTGTTACTATCAAGGACTCCAATAGATGCAATCAGTGGTGACAACAAAGATCTCCACTCCGTGACAAAGTTGAATTTAATCCGTGGTTTGAAGCCAAAGAAATAGGAATTGTTGAAAAGATTAGGAATCAGCTGGGAAAACTTAATAAAATCACACCCTAGAATGACAGGAAAGGCAACATTTTCGGCAATAAAAAATTTGAAATTCCAGGTGAAGTTTTCAATTCTGATTTTTATCGAGACTGACTTACTCAACACAAGAGGGCTTTTATTTGCAGTGGTACAGACAAAATGTTCTTCAGAGAAGACAATGTGGTCACCATTGGCTAACAATTGATCCAGAACAGAAGAAGAAATAATAGATCTAACAGCACCAGAATCAATCAAAGCTGGTGTTTCCAAAGCCCCTAAACCCAAAAAACAAACAATTATAGGCAGGATTTCATTCATGAGTACTCTAGCCTTATGGTTGGCAGGATGCCGCTTATCCAAACGCCTGCTCCTCTGACCATATTTAGAGATAACTCTATTTCTGGGTTTACCCTTGTATCCCTCCAAGTTGGTAAACAATTTGTTTTTGGACTCATAGTTGGAATTTTCATCAAGACAAGCATTGACTAGTCAGGACCTCTTTGATGTACAGTCACGTGCAAAGTGACCTACCTTCTTACAATTAAAACAAGTTACCTTTCCACTTCCACCAACTGCGCTTGGTCCAGGCTGCTTGACATCAGGCTTATTGTTGGAGGTACCAGCGTGTTGTTGTGCCGATTTTGACCTACAGTTCATAGCAATGTGACCTCTCTTTCCACATTCATAGCAGGTCCTATCCCGGTGTCCATAAGCCGTAGAGGTCTGCCTGACGCTACCGATTCTCGAACTCTCCACATAGGCTCGCTCATTGTCAGCAAAACTCAGGTTCTGTGATAATACACTCATCTCATTTAAAGCTTGAAATGTGGTTGGTCTTTCCTGGAAAATAAGACGAGATCTTTCCGCAGGATTCAAGCCTGAACAAATTGTGTGGACTATTTCTGCCTCAGATAAGTTGATTCTGAGCAAACTTGCAGCTTCCCTGATCGAAACAATGTAACTGCAAAGTGGTTCCTGTGAGCTCTGTAAACGATAAAAACGTTCTCTCTCAATGGCCGATAACAAGCGTTGAGGAATGAAATATTGTAAAATACCTTTGTGAAATTGGTCAAAACTGATGTTTGAATTGATTGCAAAATTCAAACGTTCCCCTAAAGGCCCTACCGCAAAAGGTTGCAACAGCTGAAATAAATGCAAATTACTTACACCAAATTGGCTTCTAATTTTCAATGCCACTCCCAAGAATTTCAATAAAGTCTCAACTGTCAATCCATCAGTGACAGGTAACTCTTTCAATAAAGACTCAACTGGATTCTGTAATTTGTTGTACAAACTTCCAAAAGGTGAAGATGCACTTGGGTCTAAACGAGGGACACCTGTGGAAATTGCTGGATTAAAGTTGAATTGACTAGGTTGCACTGGCATGAATTGATGTGCACCTGCAGGCGGAATGTTCAAGGTCAACCTTGGATTATTTGTCCTGAGAGGAGCACGACCAACTGGCTCAACAGGAATATAAACTTCAGGTCTGCCTACTTTCTGCAAATTTTGTGTTGGAGGCAGCACTAAAGTAGTAGTAGTTGCAGAAGCCTCAGGAACCGTTGGAGATGACATGGCTGTTGAATACGGCACTGGTGAAGCTCCGCGGCTAGGAGGTCCAGGTTGCCAATTTGACAATGATGTAACTATCACTAGTATTTTTTCTATACGTTGATCCAAATCTGAAAGCAAGCTCTCTTTCTTTTCAAAACGGGCAAATGTCAACAAGTGGATAATTCTATTTGTGCAGTGGGACACATTGGACATACTTTTGAGGAAAACCTCCTTCCTATTCTCGGCCTCCATGTCCCCACTTAAACTAGCACACCAGCCCTCTATCCATCCTATAATATTGTCTATTTGACTTAATTCAGACTTGGCAGAGTCGTCAGAGTGATTATACCTATGTAACTGTCTTTCCCCCTCCCCATGCTCTTTTCGCACCTCTCTATACTTCTTACGTAGATCATCTACACTCATAGGTTCAATTTCCTCCCCGGGGATTCCCATGGTTCTAAGTTCAAATGAATCTGAAACTTTACTAAATGATTAGGGTTAATAGCTCGAGCTAACAACCTCTCATTCCCCCACCTGAAGCTATTTTCTCCTCTATCTCATGTTTTACTTCCCAAAACATACTTGATGGGGACTCTGTGGATTCTGTTCCCTGAACAGTCTGATCCCTTACTTCCCGGGTGGTATCTGAGGGTTGTCCGGACATATTTGGGATGCTGGTTTCCATCTTGCCAAGCTAGAGCAAGCTAGTACAAAAATTGAAAATAAAATAAAAATATTAATGGCAAATAGAAAATTTCAAAATTGTTGTGTCTTAAGACCAAGTCTTTAAAGTTCAAATTCAAAGTCACTTCATACCTTGAATTCAATTCATACTTCAAACTCAACTCAGAATCCAACAAAAGGTATGCAACATTGTACAAAATTAGACAAAGTAAAATTATCATGTATAAGATTCTATCTTAAATTTTTAGATCTTGTAAGGCACATTAACTAACAGTACTGTCAATATTATTAACCTTTCCATGCTAAGCATCTTCAATACTAAATAACCAATGATGATAGTCTATCTCAATACTCTAAATGAAGATAATATGGATGCATTAAATTATTTCCACTCTCAGAAATTTAAATTATCCACACCTGACTACAATACCCTAACCTGTGATTGATCGACAATCAAACCACATTCCTCAGGTTAGACTGGCGGTCAAGCTGTCATGCTTGGCAAGCAATGAATCAATCAAATATATTAAGTAATAAATTTGGAAATATGGATATTGAAAAGATATGTCTGAAAAATATAGAATTTGGAAATTTGGTATAGTTACCAAAATAGCAGAGTGCGGCGCAGCTTACTGTCACACTTAAGAAATGTTTGTGTGAACAGTGTTATTGATTCATCACTTGAAAGAATCCAGCCCGACCACTTCCAACCTAGGGAAAGGGGTCTAATCAATCTAAAAATCACTGACGCTCATTTGGTGGAAAAATTACCAATATATTAAAAAAAAATTATTATGAACAAGGCAATACATGATTTTCAACAGTCGTTGACCACTACTTAATAATTTTCAAAACCTGAAAATGACAATCTCAAAAGAAAGAATCTAGGGGATCCAAGGATACCCAGTACGTAACTGAAATCCCCAAAAAATCAACATTGATCTTGAATACAAGGAAAATAAGCCAAAACAGATTATAAGCAAGTCCACCCAAGTATTACTCAATATCAAAAAAAGAATTAATGCATGTTCAAAATAAAAGATAAAAGAAATTACTATTCAAGGGATCCTTGGATTACCTAAGATTCCACAAATACAAAATCAGTGAATTTCTGATTAGGTTGCAGTCCAATTCGTTCATCTAACATCACCCCAGTAGTGTTGCGGTCAAGTGTTCCTCAAATACACTGCTCGATCATTTCCGACTCAACACGGACAGTGAAAGGAATACAATAATTCATTATCGAGAACAAACTATTATATTCCCAACCTGACAAGGATAAACGAATAACTTCCCCCACTATTCGCCGATTGTTCCAGTTTGGTAGAAAAATTGGAGATGTATTACCTCGATTCGGCGAACTTTCCAATTGGGAGTAACAAACTCTGGTAGTTCAACAGCATTCGGCAAAATTAGATGGTTATGCCATTGTACAGCCGTGGTCCAACAGATCGTCCGTGACGTCAGAATCAGAATGTCGCCCAGCTCGTGGAGTGTCGGACAGTACGCCGAGATCGTGAATCCCCATGTCGTGGACCGCTTAAAATAATAAACAATCTACAATAGTTTCTACTCCTCTAACAATAGGAATTCAAAAACAAATATTTTCAATTGGAATAATTTTAAGGAGTTCAAAAAGAGTTTCGAATTATGCAACAAATCTATGCTTTGCGCACCTAACCTACTGTATAACAATCATTTCGGTTATTTCTATCTTAAGCATGGAGCCTACATGCTATGTATTGGCCACTCTTGAATTATAATCAACTAGTACTACGGCAAATAATAGTGGAATATCAAAATTATAATATATCTTATCAACATAACTATTGGAATAATTGTCATCTGAAATTTATGGAGATTAGCTCTCCCCACTTTGAACAGAAGTAATTATCGATGTTTAAATGAAATAACGTTCAACAGAAAACAAAGTAATATTTCTGCATCCTGACTTCCTATTCTAGTAGTAAAATTTGTTATTCTCGTCCAGAGAATCCATAGGATCACTTAATTACACGATCTAACCAGCAAACTTACAATCTAACCTGTCGTACATAGAATATACAACCTTATATTTGTCTTATTACTACTTGTTTTGAGTCTATGGAAATCAATGTTCCCATTTTGGTATAATTATTACAAATAATAATTAAATACTTATGCTAGTACATACCTTTTGCGGATTTAATAAACAAGTAACAGACGCGTTTGGTTAGCTTGGCTTGTACAAAAGTCAAACGTTAGCAAAGACGAGCATTTACTCAAATGAGACATAAATTAATAGCTAGGTGAACGAGATAATTTGGTAAATGAGTTAGGCATGTTAAAATGCCAAAATTTAAATGCTAAAAGAAAGAAAAACTGTTCTTTAACAACACAAAATAGCTACATTGGTGAGAATACAAAAACCCAAGCCAAAACAGACGCTAGCAATTCTCTCTGTTCTACCAAACAATGCAGTCGGCATGGCAGACTGGCAACAAATTTAAAGAAAATTTCCCACAAAGAGTTAAAAGGGAGAAAAACCAGATGGCTTCAGCGGGAACTTTAAATAAATCAACTACTTTGTAATGGGACCATTACAGATGTTTCTACATTCTCAACTTATCAGTATTACCAAGCAGTTAATTCGTGATAACACAAATGATTGTTCATTTAAACAAGATAATCGTAATTTAACACACATATATTTTGATCATATTTATCCTGATATGAATAAGAGAGAATTGAAGAAATATGTGCTCAAGCTTGGAAAAAAAATAATAACACATTTCTAGTTAAAACAAAGAGTGTACTAGAAGTAATGTAGATATAGAATGGGTTGTGAATTTATACAGTAATATAAAAATGTATAGGAAAGATTTGAAAGAGTTGAGTGCACTCAAGAAAAATATAAACAACTGCGTGATTCAATACTCCAAAAGCACCGTCAATTATCAGGTGATGTAGCAAGTGAGGAGGAAAACTTTCAAAAACAATTTAAACCTATTACAGAATCATTGAAACAATGATTGAACAACCTTTTCTAGAAGCAACTATTAAAAAGGAAAAAAGAAAATTAAAACAAGAAAAAGAAGAAGAATTAGATGATGTAGAATGGATGATGAAGAATTAGAAGATGAAGAAGAAATAGAGTAGATGATGATAATGATGAAGAAGTATCAGTAGAAGAAGAATCAAATAAAGAACATGGTTTAAGAAATATATTTGATAAAAGTCTCCAAAGACTAAAATCATATGCACGTAGGCACAGTGTATCTACTTATATAGACAATTTCATGGGATCAACAAAAAGAGGTAATATATATGGTGTTCACTTCAATCCCGATATTGATGAGTGGCAAATTGGTGATAAAGTAGTCAAATTTGAAAATAATGATATTATAATTGATAACCAACATTCATTTACTCTCACACATGGTCTATTGGAATTACTATTCAAAGCAGTACCAGATACATCTATTTATGGTAGGAAAGATTTAAAAACCTATAAACGAATACTTGAAATAACTAGAGTTCATCTTGATAGTTTGGGACGTGTTAAAAGGAATCATGGGTATAAATACACAAGTATAATCAAAAATTTATTTCCTCCAAAGATATCTAAGAAGAAACCTATCTCTGGTAGAGGAGGAATGCATGTGGAAGGAGTAGAAGAAGATATGCAAATTGAATTACCAAAGAAGAAAATGAAAAAGAATTATGTCTATTGGGATGATCCAAATGAATTATGAGAAAGATTAGAGTTGTTAGTAAATTCTAAACTAGCAGGACACACTGGACACAATTCTGAAATTGCATCTATTATTGAAGAGTTACGTGAAATTGGAATAATTATAGGTGGAAATTTAGTATTATAGAAAAAATATATAACTGTTCTTGTGCAATGTCTATTGATAAATTTGGTCGATATTTGCATGATAGTAATAATAATGATATTAATATTGAAATTAAAAATTTAATTCAAAATTTTATAAGGATTATACAATACATACCATTAGCTGCTCATAATATACCAGAAATCAATCTTAATAAGAATAATCAATATAAAGCAATGTCAGATCCACAATTATTATCAAAGTATAAAAAGTATTCTGCTGAGAGAGTACAACCCTGGTTCTTTAGAGCTTGGTTTGATGAAAAATTCATATATAAACATGAAGTTTAATACTATATTAAAAACATGAGTATTGATAAATTTGGATGCCATTTGAGTAGAAAACAAACTAGAAATCAAGAGACTGAAGAATTAATTAATATATTACAAAATATAGTTAGTTTAGCAAAAAAAAATTGATTCATATTATCTACCACAGAATGTTGATCTCAATGATATGAGACAATGGAATAATTTAACTGATCCAAACTTACTCCAACAATTCCCACCCTCTTCTAAAAATAAATTCAAATTTTGGTATGAAAACAACATGTAAGAAAAATGTACTGTATGTGTGGGTGAGTACACCTAGAAAAAATTGTAGGTTTGGTTAACCAGACCCAGTAATTTTTTACTATAATAAAAATAATAACTGGTATGGAGAGTTTTGAAAAGACACAAGCTTTTAATGGTAAATGTCTCCTATATTGATGGAAAAAATAGATACTACAGATCCAGATACAATATTTCAAAAATTGAAACCAATTGTACTTGATATCTGTTTAAGAGAAGCTGAAAAATTCAACAATAATATAAAATGGTATGTTGCTCTCAAATTGAAGCTGAAGAAATTAGTTGGAGATTATGAAATGAATAGTTCACCAATCTTTCATGGAAGAGCATGAACAATTCTACAAATTCAAGATAATATAAATGAATTTAATAATCAATGGCTTGAGATTAAAGCTAATATGTGGAAGAAAATAGATAGATTTGTACAGCATGGAAGTGGATGGGTAATGATTCGGTTGAATCTTTTGATTTGAATATTGTAGGATATTACCCCATTTAGGAGGATAGTTGATGAAAAAAAAATATATATAATAAAAATGATAAAGAAGAAAAATATTGGTGTTAGAAAAAAAATATTATTGAAAAAACTAAAGAAAAAATTAGGATCTGGTATAATTGGTAGTATATTGAACAAAGCAATTGACTTCCTACCTGTTGAGCTCCATATCCCCGGCTACAATTTTTGTGGGCCCGGCACCAAACTTGAGAAAAGATTGAAAAGAGGAGATAAAGGAATAAATAATTGGATGAAGCATGTCGAGCACATGATATTGCATACAATGACCCCAATCAGAATAGAATGGATGCTGATAGAAAGCTAGCTGCACTTGCTTGGGAGAGAGTGAAATCTCCTGATGCAGGTTTAGGTGAACGCTCTGCAGCATATCTTGTTACAAATCTATTGAATGCTAAAACTAAATTTGGTGGTAGACTATTCTTGAAGCCATACAAAGGTTGTGGAATTAAGAATAAAAGAGAAAAAATAATAGAAAAGAAGTGAAGAAATAGGAAAAACATTAAGGAAAATCTAAAAAAAAACACCATTCTCGAATATTGAAATCATAAACTATGCAAAGAAACTTAATATACCCCTCCGTGGTGTCTATATGAGAGATAATCTACCAGAAACACCATACAAAGATTTAGAAATTGGTGTAATAAATTTAGATAGAGAAAGTGGGATTGGGAGTCATTGGACTTGTTATATCAAACATAAAAATGTTTGTGAGTATTTTGATAGTTTTGGAAATTTATCACCACCACTAGAATTAATAGATTATATGAAAGGTGTGAGAATATGTTACAACTATAAGAAATATCAAGAAATGAATAATAACTCAATAGTATGTGGTCACTTATATCTATTATGGCTTTATAAAGAATATATCATAAATAATCATGTTTACACTAACAGCAAATCAGAACCCATTGGTTTGTGAAATTTTTCCACCAGTTGATTTAGATGATTGTAGCAACTATGAAGTAGGACTAGTGAATTTATACACATACAATACAATTCCAAATATTGAAACCAATATTAATGATAAATTTATTTATAATAAACAACAGGTACAAATACCTGAGGGATCATATGAATTGGAAGATATTCTAACTTATATGAGAGATAAACTCAATCTTACAAGCAATCAATTGAAAATTGAAGCAAATGATAATACATTACAATGTGAGTTGTATGCAGACAAAGAAATTGATCTCAGTATGTCTGATAATATTGGTCCAATTCTTGGTTTTCAACACACAAAGTTATCAGCAAATGAATGGCATATATCTACAAAACCAGTTCATATTATGTGCGTATAAATAGTATTCGTGTTGAATGTAATATTGTTCAAGGATCCTATAATAATGGGAATGAGGGACATACATTATATGAATTTTATACAACTGTTCCGCCTGGTTTTAAAATAATAGTATCATCCACAACAGTAGTTAATCTTCCAATAAATACAAATAGATTAAGTGTTATAAGTATCAAACTGGTGGATCAAGATGGTGAATTGATGAATTTTCGAGGAGAGGTAATAACAGTACGTTTACATATTAAAAAAACACAATAGCATAAAAAAGAATGCTTATATTTTCAATATTCTGTCACAATACAATAATGATGATAGAGGTGTAGGAAGTAGAAACTTTCACAAAGAAATATGAATTATTACAGATTAGGATTTATTGTATATAATGAAAATAGAGGTAAAAATTATAATCATGAATCAAAAAAGTATAATAAATCATATTAACAGAGTAGTAGTATAATCAATGTTAGTGATAAAGTGAAATTTGATGAAAGTGTAACTAAACTTGAATATCATAGTCACACCCCATATGCATTCTCAACATATAATTATAATGATGAAATTCGTATCAGTGTCAATCAACAAGATATTTACACGCTACCAAGTAAAAGTTTCCTCCTATTGAAGGTAATATTGATGTTAAGAAAGCAGATGATACAAAAACAGACTATTCACTAATAAACAATGGTGTAGCACTTTATTTGATGAAATAGATATGAACTGGGTGGGGTTGAAGTTGATCGTACACGTAATGTAGGAATTACAACCACAATGAAAAATCTTCTATCTCAATCTGGCACTCAATGAAAAGTAATGGAAAATGCTGGATGGAATTTACAAGGATGGAAAAATTTAGAAAAAATCAGTTTTTGTATACCATTTGAAATGTGGTTGGGTATATGGAAGATTATAAAAAAGTTATATTGAATGTTCGGCAGGAGTTAGTTCTTCTAAGATCTCATCAGATAAAAATAGTATTCAACAACAACAGCAGGTAAAGTAAAAATTGATATAACAAAGATACAATGGCGTGTACCCTATATACATGTTTCAGACTCAATTCGCATTGATTTATTAAATCTATCTCACAATGATAAGGGAATTATTGTCATATCATTCAGATCATGGCAGCTTCATGAATTTCCATCATTACCTGAAGCCACCACACAACAATGGACAGTGAAAACAGCATCACAAATGGAAAAGCCTAGATTCATTATTCTGGATTCAAAGAGATAAGAAAAATAGTATAGCTGAAAATAT
>NW_024092608.1:0-14773 GCF_014356525.2 Nilaparvata lugens | reverse complement strand
GTGTTTGTGCTCGGAAACACAACAGCAATATGGCGGTGGATTTAGGACGAGGAAACGGATGTATGAAAAATGTAATACTGGAACGAGTCATTCGGCTTAGAGATGGAGGAAGCTATGAGAGAGAGTGAGACAGTCTGAGAGTGTGATGGAGGAGAAAGCGAGACAGATGATGATCGGAAGAAAACAGTGGGTGGAAATTAGGAATTCTAGTAGGACACGCACTCACGCACGGGTAGAGGGAGTTGGTGTGAAGCATGAATATTCATGTCGGCCAAGAGCCGTCTCTCGACTCCCAAAACTACTCGTCATCGTTGCCCTCTCCTTCGCTCCTCCGCCGTCTCCTTCTCAGCAAACCGTGAAACGACAGAAGACCCTTCGGCCACCGCTCCCGATGGCTGTTCTGTTGCCGCACTCAACGTTATCGTGGACATCTGTAGGCCGCACGCCTCGCGAATACTAACGCCAACGCGACGCAAACAACATAAACACTCATCTCTCCGAACCCTTCTCTCTCTCTCCCTCACACACTCTTTCGCCCTGCCCTAAACCTTTCTCTCTTCAGGCATGGGATCACCCCGATGAGATTACTGGAGATAGGTTGGCTCCATTTGTATCAACGTGGGTATTCGCAACTGATACTAACTGACATCGAAGAGATTGAGAGAAAAGGAATTACTCGATTACTGACTTCATTCATACATTTTGCCTATGAATGACCATTGAAGAGTGTGAGAGAAAAGGAATTACTCTATTACTTCATTCATTTTGCCTGTAAATGACCATTGAAGAAAGTGAGAGAAAAGGAATTTACACGATTACTTAATTCATTTTGCATACAAATGACCATTAAAGAGAGTGAGAGAAAAGGAATTACTCGATAACTTCATTCATTTTTCTTATAAATGACCATTGAAGAGAGTGAGAGAGAAGGAATTACTCGATTACTCCATTCATTTTGCTTAAAGATGACCATTGAAGAGAGTGAAGAGAGAAAAGAGATTACTCGATTACTTCATTCATTTTCCCTATCAGTGACCGTTGAAAATAGTGAAAGATAATGAATTACTCGGTAACTCCATTCATTTTGCTTTCTTTCAAGTCATGAATGTTTGAAGGCATGTAGAGTAGAGTGTGAGTTTTGGTTCCAAAGGGTCAATAATTATCATACAATTTGAAAATAATGTAGTTTGAATTATATACTCCAATGCAAAAAGAAAGAACTATTGTGAACATGATAAAGGATGGGTCTCAACCATGAGTTAAGGTTACTTTGACTAATTGATAAATGAGTTCATTCTAAACTAAACTATGTGAAATTCTGTAAAATGATTGATCAGTCGTGAACTACAGTGTTGTTCGTTAAGGTAATCGCACACAGCAGCAGACAAACGTGAGAAGAGAGAGGGAGAGAAAATCAAAAGTCTACCTGTAGACGTGAGCAGACATTATACAAACAGATGAACAATCAGACAAAAAAACAACCAAACAAAAAAATTATACCAACAATACAGCAATATCATGGAATTATCCATTGATTTAGCGCAAAACAGATGATTTCAGCTGTCTGTCATGAATTTTGATCCTTACAAATACGGGAGATTAGATTAGAGTTATTTATTTATGTTACTACATAAACTGGCTTATACAATTTACATTGAATGACAGTATTGCTGATTATTCAAAGAACTTCACAAAGTATAAAAAATTAATCAATGAGAGGATAGAGATTGAATACAATTTGAATAACGATAATATTGTGATGTAACTTCATGAATCGGTGGTGTTTCAACAAATAATTGTCGATTCTCTGAGAAGGATATAAAATAATATCCTTCCCATCAACACAGGACCGAGAAAGAGGTATTCCTCGTGTAATAGGCGGTTAGTCTCAGTACCGGTTGCACAATAGTCGGTTAAATTTTAACCGTGATTAATTCTGCGAGAACCAATCAGAGAAGCCGTCTTATCAAAAAGGACTTCTCTGATTGGTTCTCGTGAAATTAATCACGGTTAAAATTTAACCGGCTGCTGTGCAACCGGGCCTCAGAGATGTTAAGTACAAGTACATCCCAGTAACTGGAGCTACCTGCCGACAGAATTGAGAACTACACCAGTAGGCGTTCCAATCCACCAATCAGAAAAGAGTATAGAGAGCTTGGAGGCGTGGCTTGCTGTCATCGGTCTATCACTCCTGCTCTCTTCCACATACACTCTATATTTCTCTCTCTTTGAGTAGAGTGTTGATGAGAAGGATATTCTTGAGTGTCCAAGAACGGACCCATTATCCATACTCTTTACCAATTCGGAGTAATCTATCAATTTCTATTGATTCAAATAATATGAATGGTTTTATTGAGCAGGGAGTATCCCATGAGCATCAGACTAGAGGCAGGAATAATTTGATCACCAGCCGCTACGAGTATTCTAGCACGCAAAATATTTCTATTCATGGGTGTGAAGCTTTTAATATGCCTCTGAACAATTTAGAGGTTTGCCAAAATAAGTTTTCAAGCAGAGGCTGAAGATATCCTAATCAGTACCCATTTACACTTTCCAGGAGCTCTATGAACTGGCTAGGACTTTGTAAAATTATTAATATTATGTTGAGGTACCTACATTAAGTAAATACTGTATCAACTACTGCTACTTTTCATTTCTGTTTGTCGTTTTTATTTGTGTGACTGCATTATATTTCAAGACCAGAATATCTTATATTTGAATATATATTCTATATATTTTAATATCTTTCTTTTTTGGACATGATATTAATATATCATGATATTGTAGTTCTTTTAGAATAGTATATTTCCAATTATTGTATTGTATGTGTGACATTTGCTGTACATTGTGACGGAGGTGATGCTTCTGAAGACCTCAGAAGCAGTTACATTAAAACTTATTCTATTCTATTCTATTCTATTCTAATATGATTATAAGTTTGTGATTGCGAAATCAGTTACAATAATATCCTATCTGTCAATCTTTACAGTACTATCTGTAACTATCAGTACAATTTTTGAGCGATTTTTCCAGCCTGGGCAGATCACAAGTATATATTTTATGTTTAGTTCCAAAAAGCTATTCTATGTTCCAAAGTTCTCCATTGGAGGTCAAACTGGAGTAATCAGTCAGATAACCGCGTGTAATATGTGTGCTGAAAAAGAGATGCGTGTAACGAAGGGTTGAAAATAGGAAGAATGAAAAGCTCTTGTGAGTTGTAGAGTCATTAAATTTGTATTCAAAGCAATTTCACGAGCCACTAGGTTTTTTAATTCAGTAGTAAATGTATGTTTTTGTGAGTAGAAGTCCTGTGGAGAAGTGCCTGAAAGGAATGAGAAACGCAGCGCCAATAGTGAACTGAGCTTAGGTCACAAAGTGGAGCTTTTAGTGCTTATAGTGGGCGAGCTTGTAAGCGTTTACAGGTTATTGCTTCCAAATAAAGAATCAATTTTCAGCATGTGATGGCATGTCTCTCTCAGCGAGGTATATCCAGTCTGATATTCTGCAGAAAGCAGAATTGTGAGTTTCCACGTTTGAATAGAAAAGTTGTGGAAATGGATTTTGATGTGAACAGGTAAAACTCTTTTAGTGCTACTTGAAATGATTCTGAAGTGCCTGTGTGTGACATCTAGTATTAGTAAGATAGTGGTACTATATTCGTAATCCAAAGTAATTTTTTTCCACAATTTGAGCCAGTTTCTTAGACAGATTTATGGACGTACGATTTTTTGCCGTCTCTATGAATTCAAATCAAATTGAACGGATCCTGACAAACATCATCTGTTTGATCTTATAGAATTTATAAGTACGGCAAAATATCGTACGTCCAAGAATCGATGTATGTTGTCACGGTTTTCATACCCAAGGGTTTTTTTAGATTATAAATATTTCAATTTGATTGCATCAGATAGCCAAAACTTTGAGCAAGTGACAGTGATTTAAAATTGTATTTCAACTAAATAACAATTAGATGAATATTGAAATTTGATGAAGTTGGGGCAAAATCTTCAAAAGATTAGAAAATGAATGGAATATTAAGGTAATTGAGAGCTAGGATGAGTTTGCATCAAAACACAAGACATCATTCAAAAATTATGAGGATTCAGGGGGTTGCTATTTTTCTCAGAATGGAGCATGCAATTGAAGAAAATTTCCAGTCTCACTTATCAAATTTTGTTCTTTGAATCAACGTAGCACAATCAGGTGTTACTGATTCACTGACACACTCACTTTTTCTTCTATTTATTTTTTGATCTAGCCTACATTCGACAAGAAGAATCACACATAGGGGGATGGGAAGTTGAGAAGTGATCAACCGATCCAGCCAACAGGCAAGCACAGACAGCCCCGGTAAAGTTGCAAAATAATGTCCCGTTTGCTAACAACTGAGTTCATTCTGCTTCAATCTTATAGCAGAGCCAGATAAGGATTAGATGAAAAGGAAATTTTGCTTTACGAGGTTGGTATGTGGCATGACCAACAAAGCATTACTCTCACGCTTTCTTAAAAAAAAATGAATTCTATTGTGAATTTGGTCATTTTAAAAATGCGCCGTTACAATGTGTATCTAGCCAGAGTGCTTCTAATGAATGGGAATAATTGACCGAGCGAAGTGAGGTCTAAAATTCAAGTCGACGGTTTGGAATTTCTCTTAATGTTTAAATGTTTGAATGTTTAAATCCTAATACCAATAATTATCATTTTTGACCGAGCGAAGTGAGGTCTAAGATTCAAGTCGACGGTTTGGCATTTCTCTTAATGTTTGAATGCTTATATGTTTATTTTATGTTTATATGTTGCGCATTTACGGTGAAACGCTGTAATAGATTTTCATGAAATTTGACAGGTATGTTCCTTTTTTCCAAAAACCAGGTACAAGGTTTTTGGAAATGTTGCATTTCAAGGATAATATATAAGGAAAAAGGAGCCTCCTTCATACGCCAATATTAGAGTAGAAATCAGACTATAGAATTATTCATCATAAATCAGCTGACAAGTGATTACACAGATGTGTGGAGAAGCCAGTCTATTGCTGTATTTCCATGAGGTCTATAGTTTCAATCAGGTACTTGTTGATGAGAATACTGCGTGAGGTCTACTGTTCACAGAACTACTAGTTTTGAACACAGAGTGCTTCCTTGAGAGTCATTGTTTATAATTGAATGAGAAAACAATTATAATAATATACTGACCTATGACCCATATTATAATCTTCAAAATATGAGACTTTACTGTAGTAATAGGTCAGTTTTGCATACAAATAATAGTTGGTCATTGAGGAAATAAGTCAATTCCTCAAATTGTAGACAATATGGAAGAAGCTCAATAGAAGTTGAACTTATTCCAACTTTTCAAGAGTCATTTTCAAGTATAAATTACAATTATACTCGAAAATGGCTCTTGAATAGTCGAAACTAGTTAATAGAAAAGTAGGCCTACCTGATAACCTCTATTGTGTTTCAAAAATCTCATTTGCCCTAGAAAGAAAAGTGAGTACCTATAGTTATTGTAGATTCACTGTCGACAGAATTCGAACGAGATCATTGTTGAGCTATTAATGATTTGTAAATATATTTTCTGTGATTGTCATGTTTTTCTTCATGTTCCATGTTCTCCATTCGAAAAAATCTAATTTTTCATTCCAATTTTATTTGTCTGGAAGGTCGGATCACATTTTGTACCATATAAAATATAAAAGTATGTATAAGCGACTCCTTCACAAATTTTTTTTTTTTGGAGCCATCCAACTTTTGACCACACCAATGAATAACACAGGAAAATATTGTCTTCAGGTATGTCAGTAATAAGATGCCTATAGGCTGCATGTATGCTCACAACAACATACTGTACTGTGTAAAGTAAGCCCACATAACAGATAATGTACTACCAAACCGACATTCAAATCTCATGCAACTGTCTCAGAAGAACCACAAACTCCATTGTGATCGAGTCGAGTCGAGGTGGGTAGTGGAGAATCGGTTGTTTACTGAGAAAGAGAGAGAGTGTGAGAGTGGAAGTGAGTGAAAGAGAGACCAACCGAGCAGACCAGACCAGGACAAAATGAGTTGGTGGGTCACAGGAGACATCGCTTATCTGGGCTGCCACTGTCTACAATTGCAGAGGACTTTGATGCCGGCAGAGGGACAATTTATGCCGAGAATTAAATGAAGCCGGGCCGAGCCGGGGTCCCCGCGGGGAATTCTAAACAGCGCCTTAAATTAAGGAGCGGAAAAGTGTTCTAGGCGAATGTTCCGGCTTCTGAGAGTACTCTCAAGTTGCTACAAAATACTAGCCAGTAGTATACTACTAGCCAGCCGACTATTTTCTTACGCGCCCCACCCCTCACAATCAACCCAAGTCGTTAAGGAACATCCTCCTCGCCCCTCCCCCACAACACACTTATACCACTGTAAAAATAACCGGGCACGTCGACAATTCATTTCTCATAAAAGCTCCCCGGAACGATTCCGACGGGACGCGACAACAATTTCTCAAACACTTCTCTCTGGCTGTTATTTGCAAAAAATGAACAGAATCTCAGCATCGAGAGTTCATGTTGTCCCCAAGCTGAGACACTGTGAAAAACTGGTTCCCATTCATAATAAATACAAGTTTAATAGTTTTTAAGTGTTTTATGGAGTTTGAATTTTAAAATATGGATTTCAAATTGAGTTTATAGTCGGATTAATGGATTAAGATGAATTATCAACAGAGTTTTCGAATGAGTATATAGAATGACTCAGTCCTATTCTGTGCAAAGGCTAAAAATGAACTTCCTACTAGTGATATTTTTCAAAGTTTTTCGATTTGTATATCATCAAGCTATCGAAATGAAAAAGTTTTCTCAGGAAAACATTTTTTCCGATCATTACTTTTTGAGATAATGATCGACTGAAGTTTAAATTATTGGGACAGAACATCTAAAATTCGGTACGATATAAATCCATGAGATTTAGAGGATGGATTCTTCATGGTATTTTTGATGTGATAGAACAAAAATTCTCTGAAAATATAAATTTTTAGAGAAGTTATTCAATTTACCAAAAATAACTGAACCAAAAGTTATTTTTGGTTATTTTTAGTGAATTGAATAACTATCTTAAAATCTGGTGTGGCGCACTCACACAACTTCCTTGCCGTTATGAAAATTGATCACCTGACGCGTGTTCCCGCGCATCTCAAGTCTACTATTCAAAGATTTGAGCCAGCTGGTGACAGGGCAATAACGCTGGAGACACACATGAGGTCTGCTATCTCTTCATAGTGAATGATTTAATAGAATCAACAATAATTTGCAATTGAATAATCACATTTTCTCGAATTTTTAAGCTTATTTTCAATTTTAGGTGAAAATGTTACTGAACATTAATTGTAGAGATTTTCATGCTCAATTTACTCCACTTGATTTTTTTCGTTTCAATTGTATCTAAAGCCTCATAATTGGGAATCTATCTGCTTTGATGGGGCGAAGCTCCTGAAATTTTTATAGATATGGGACTTGTGGCAGTTGATAGAGCTTATCGATGACTATTTTAGGTATGAATTTGATCAAAATCGTTGGAGCCGTTTTCGAGAAAATTGCAAAAAACCCTGTTTTTGACAACATTTTCGCCATTTCAGTCGCCATTTTGAATTGCATCAGATCGAAATTGTTCGTGTCGGATACTTATATCGTAAGGACCTTAAAAGATCCAAATTTCAAGTCATTCCGTTAATTGGGAGATGGGATATCGTGTACACAGACGCACATACACTCATACACACACACACACACACACACATACAGACCAATACCCAAAAACCACTTTTTTGGACTCAGGGGACCTTGAAACGTATAGAAATTTAGAAATTCGGGTACCTTAATTTTTTTCGGAAAGCAATACTTTCCTTACCTATGGTAATAGGGCAAGGAAAGTAAAAATTGATATCAGAATTTTTTTTTACTAGATCAACAATACCATGAAGATTCTATCCTCCGATATCTTAATGAATTTGAAATGTAAAGAAAAGTCTCCCATTTTGATAACTTAATGATATACAAATAAAAAAAATTGAAAAATATCACGAGTAAAAAGTTTATTTTTAGCCTTTGCACAGCCTTGAGCGAGCAATTTCTGTATTTATATATGTGGTTATTCATGTTCAACGGATCTCGAAAACGGCTTTAACGATTTTCACGAAATTTGGAACATAGTGGGTTTATGAGATAAAAACTCGATTGTACTAGGTCTCATTCTTAGGAAAACTCGCTGAACGACATTAAAAGGATAATTCATCCTTGGCTGAAACAGCTGTGGATAGTGAAAAATGAGTGAGCTAGTGAGTATGTGAAAAATCAAAATATCGCATCCCCGAAATTCATAAGATGACATATGGCCAGCTGGCCAGCTGGTTTTGGAGAATATTGTGTACTGTTTATCAATAAAGAAAAATAACGAGCGAAGCTCAGTGCCCCGGTATTGATAGTTAATGAGTATCAATAAATAAATTACTTCCCCAGCTGGAGTTAAACGAGAAATTCGAGCTTGTTACACCAAGGCTTCAATAAGATACCTTGTGACCAATCCATCATCTCATCAACCCAGGAGCTACACACTGGGGTATACAACATTCCATGCGAAAATTTTGGATATAAGAATAAATCGTTGACCCAATAACTTATAATGATAATTCCAAAGGTTAAGTCTATTCAGTGGCTGAAAAAAGTAGTAGAAATCACGGCTACTGAAACTCTCTACTTGTATCTCTGACATAATATCTCAACCTCAACTCAGCTTAGCTCAAGTATGCATTCATTTATTGACTCTGCTTCTAAAGTTTGTCAACAGTGATCAATGTTGGTAGAATACTGTACATCGGTAATTTCCAGATATTTAGTGTAACAAAACCAGTAAGTTATGTCCATTCATAGAGTAATCTATGAGAATAGTTGAAGGCAACCAGTTTAAGTTGAAGACTTCCCAAGCTTATCGTATCATTGATGGGTTGATGACGTTATCCTATACTAGTAGCTTTGTGAACAGTAGACCTCACGCAGTATTCTCATCCACAAGTACCTGATTGAAACTATAGACCTTATGGAAATACAGCAATAGTCTGACTTCTCCACACATCTGTGTAATCACTTGTCAGCTGATTTATAATGAATAATTCTATAGTCTGACTTTTATTCTATTGGCGTATGAAGGAGGCTCCTTTCTCCTTTTATATTATCCTTGAAATGCAAAATTTTAAAAAACCGTGTATATACGTCGATGCGCAATTAAAAAAAGAACATACCTGTCAAATGTCATGAAAATCTATTACCGCGTCCGCCGTAAATGCGCAACATATAAATATCTAAAAATTAAAACATTTCAACATTTAAACATTAAGAGAAATGCCAAACCGTCGAATTGGATCTTAGACCTCACTTCGCTCGGTCAACTATTAAACGGGCAATTTCTGTTTTATATGCTTAGATGTTAAAATGTTAATATGTTTGTATTTCACCGGATCTCGAAAACGGCTCTAACGATTCTTACAAAATTCAGAACATAGGTTTATAATATAAAAATTCGATTGCACTAGATCTCATCCCTGGAAAAACTCGATGAGGGACATTAAAAGTATTTATTCATCCTTGGAAAAACAGCTGATAATTTCGTCGTCTGTTGATGATGGAAGTGAGTGAGCGAGTGCATGTGTGTGGGACTGTGTCAAAATTATGACTCAGCTGTTGAACTTTTGTAATCATTTAATCAGGTACTTAAAGTGCGAGATAAATTACTTTTAACACGGCTCTTTCTCGAAGACAGAGAGGTCCGATGCTCTATCCTCCACTAATCACTCCCACTACCTAGCAGCATTCTCCCTTCTTTTGTCTCTGAGTGAGAGCTTTGTAACGCGACGCGGCAACACTCCCCTCCAATTGCTGGCAATGTTCCAAGTAGTGTACTGGTCAGCAAGTATATTGGTTTGTGTATGCTACAGAGATGTTTTCATCACAAGAACATGAAGCAAAATGACACGGCGCATCCAATTATGCGCAGGATGTCCGTCTGTGTCTATGCTACAAACTGTGGAGGGAGAAATGGGTTTCTCCTCTTCATGTTAAAAGTGATTTATCTCGCATTTAGTGCTGGTTGTACAAGAGCCGGTTGAATTTTAATCCTTATTAATTTCAGTAGAAACCATCTGATAGGCTATCTTTTTGAAATGATCTTTTCTGATTTGGATTAAAATTTAACATGCTCTTGTGAGAGAAATTTTTGCATTCCTCTGGGAATTAATCTCAATTCTCCGTGATTAGATAGAACCTTCCTGTATGAACTATAAATATACTATAATTTCTTCTTTCGTAATAAATTTTATATGCTTTTGTACTCCAGAGCGGAGCTCGGTGCCCCGATATTGTAAGAAATGTGTTGAAATTCACATTTTATGAATAACTCTTCTCTAGAGCTGATATTGGAGATAGGCGAAGGTCAGGTCGATATATATATTTCAGCTCGCTATCGACTTTGTATATCTATATCAATTATTTCAAATGCTTTTATCACTGCACATTTAGGTGTTTAGTAGCATCGATCTTCACCGAGACTTACTTGTTCTATCGGCTATCCGCACCTTAACTCTACATTATCGAATTTCCACATATATCTATTCTGAATATCATAATCTAATAATACTAATATGATATATTATATTCAATAAACAGCAAATAATAAAGGAAGCAGTAGACTTACCCGTTCAGTCCGCACCTTAACTATACATAATCGAATTTCCACACATATCTATTCTGAGTATCATAATCTAATAATACTAATCTATCATATTCCTCCCAATTAAAAGGAAATAGAGGAAGCAGTATCTCCAATTTCGAAGAAGATTTTTCAACATTGTTCGGTTATCTGAGTATTGAAGAGCGTAAATTGTATTTTGGAAAGTGAAAGTGACATAACCAACATTTTGATTTGGACAGTATAGTATAAATTGAAAATGGGACAGTTTTGGGCATGAGCCTGTTTTGCCTTTCCTCATGTTAAGTATTTGTACACAATGTGATGAATAAATAAATAAAAACACTTCATTGACATGGGCTACTTTTTAAATTAATAAAACAATATAAACAATATAACAGTTGTTAAACTATTTTAAAGTTCTTTTTAAAATAAAGGGTGCTATAAGATTTTATATTATTTTATTAATGAATAAATAAACATGAATATTGGAGTCGAGATATCAATTCTACAGTAAAATCGTTATGAATTTCCAATTCCAACCCGCTTGTATTCATCCAGTGAGTTAGGAGTCACCATCGCAGTAGTAAGCCTTGGTAGTTTGCTTCTAGATATCGAATCAAAAATCGTTATGAATTTCTAATTCCAAACCCGTTCAGTATTCATGCTAGTGAGTTTAGAGTCATCAGCGCAGTAGTAGGCACTGGTAGTTTGCAAGGATAGCGAAATTAGATGGAAATCTAATGAATACGAGTGAGCGAGGAAAATAAGTTTGGCGAACTGTGCTCGAGGGGTTAAGATCTGCATGAAGTTTGGGTTTGTTGGTGCCAAGAGGGCAGGCAAGCCAGGGCAACCATCAAAACTCAATAAGAGGTTTTCGAGGGAGTTCGAGGGGTGGGATGAAGGGGTGGGAGCAGGGTTCAGGGAGATCATGTTGACGTAGGAGGCAGCTAGAAGCAACGGCAACGTCGGACTGCTTGCAGGTCTCTACGTCTTGACACAGATGGAAACAACGGCCGAATAGTTGTAGTTGGGTCCTTGTAGCCTGGGAACTGGAGGCTGTAGGAACATGGTGGACTCGCCCTGTTCTTGTTTGTAGTCCACGTCACCCTCCCTCCTATCAACCCCCATGTATAGCACAATCCACATCACCCCCTCGTTTGTAGTCTACCTGGACAACAAACTTGACTTACATAACAAGCGACAAGCATCTAAAACTTGTCGACTCTCTCTCGTATATTGCGGCTTTAAGGCCGCCGCCGCCTTATCCTAGCCGCCGAGTGTCTCAAACTACTAATTTCTAGCACAGCGTGCCGTGATATTTAATTAGAACTTTACAGCCGCCCTACAAAGTGGAATTGAACTGTGACTAAACAAGGGTCTCGTGTTTTGATGATGTGATACGTTTTTGGTGCCCTTGAATATTCATACAGTACTTGAAGCAAAGAGCTTGAACTTCTAAAATGAGCTAGAACTAGACTAACTCATGAACCCAGTACTATAGAACTACTCATGAACGTGATTTTTATGACAAGTGTCACTTATTAATGTGCTGTTAGAAAGACGAAAAACCACTTCGGAAAGCTCAAACACAGGAAAAAGCTTAATAAATTCAAAAATATCAGATTAAGAAGGAAAATTTGCAAAGAACTACAAGCTACACCTTAACTGCTAAGTATCATTCCACTGTGTAAACGACCCTAAATGCTGACTTTGCTTTTCACAGAGACGGACTATCTCGGACAGCCATTGGCAGGTCGTCGGAGCACCAAGTTTCAGCGCTGCAGAACCTGACAAGTCTGTTGAGGAACGCTTTCAGCAGTCAGTTTGTGTTTCCCGTCCTCGGCCACGACGACCCTGGGTCGAGCCCCGGCGAGCGACTCAGTTATGGAGACCTCGCCGACTTCTGGAGACAGTGGCTGCCCACCGAAGCCATACAAACATTCAAAACAGGCAAGTTACAAAACACTCATTACTAATCTTCAATTTCACTTTCCATCACTAACTGCTCCTTAATGATCACTATATTTGCCGGCTTGGTACTCTCTAATACGACCACATACATCATGAAATTTTTAACGCTAAACTACGTTTACTCCTGGATATGGTTGCATTCATCATAATGTGTTTCATTCGGGGTTTAAACGAACAGCTGACATTACTCCGTTCAAACTGAGCATCTGCATATACGGATCTTCCTATTACGAAATGGAAGTCTCATATTCATGATAAGAGGCTATCAGCAGAGAAAATAAAACAACCTATATTTCAATAAAGAAAAGAACTGGTTTATACCACTACCTCCGTAAACAAAGCCGTAGTGCATTCGTGTGACGTCAGGAAAACACAGGTTTTCCTCTGGTTTTCTTCCTCTGTGCTTCTACTCACAAAATTTGTGGACACTTTCCAACGCCATGCCTTTTTTCAATACTGGTTGACTCTATCATTATTATTATTCTCCATCACCGTCAACAATAAATAAATCTACTCCCAATGAATGAAAAGTACCTACTTGAAAACTGATAAGTTATATACGAATAACATACGAATTTACTTTCTACAAAGATAATGTTGAAAAGAGCAATAATTTGATTGTATAGGGAGATAATGTTGTGGTAGCCTATTTCTACATAATGAGAAGATTTCTCAAGATTTTAATTCATTGTTTTCTGTGGTACATTCATTTATTCTATTTGTCACGTCAACTTTCGAAATTCAAAATTTTCAAATAATTATTCATTGACCTAAAGTTGAGTGGTGAAGCAGTGATGTGTGATTTCAGAACCTATAATAATACTTTGGACAACATTGATTTTTCATCAAAATTTTGGAGAGGAATTATTTATGCTCAGCCTGGTTTTTCTTCCATGGTAATATATGATTATAGTGTTTTGCACAATAAGTGAATAGATAGGTTGAGGCATTGATGTTGTCAATACCACTATATTATACAGTGTTATTAGAAAAATGTCGTATTCTTTCTATTGAAAAGAACACTCCAATTCAATGGCTTGTTTCCGTTGTAGAAGAAAACTACAATTTATGTTTTAATAACACTGTTGTGAATAGCAGTCGTGGAGTTTTCAAACTTTCCCGTAGCTTTCCGTCACTTAGCTGTTATTGTTCTCCAATTTCCACTTTGTGTCCGAGTTGGACTGGAAACATGCAAAGCGATGCAATGCAATTGGAATGCACAGTTACGCTTTCCACAAGTTGGCACTGTTATTTTTGTGTGCAGTGATTTTCTACACAGGCAGTCGACTAGTATAGAGAGTTTCCGCTCGGCAAGCTATGCTTTCCAGGTCGTTATTAATTTCTTGCCCTGCGAGGATGGAATTTGCTTGTTGGAAAGATTGAGCAAGAATAAATCCGGACACGAACCCAATACTGGTTTACAATTACGGGGGGTGTATTCGTTCAGGTCAAGGCGATTACTATGTGTAGAACGGTGCATGATATCACGCTATCACTCTTTATGGACTGCCGTTGATCAAACATGCTAAGCAGACCAGCCATCGATTTGCCACCGAATACATTATCATCAACATCATCATCATTGCGATCATCATCATCAACATCAACGTCATCATTGTAATGTACATCGTTCATTTTGTAAATGTGGGCTATCGAACCATGAGCTGAATCTGTGCTTCATGCAAAATAAATAATAGTTATTTATTGGTGTTGTACGTCATCTTCCCTCTTCTCACCTCACTCTATGATCATGATAATCCATACAAACCCAATATTATGATAACTTCACCTTCATTATGCTTCGATTTTATTTGCATTGCTAACAGTGGTTTCAATATTGGAGATTTTTTTTGCGAGGCTATTGCACCAATGTCTATACTTTACAAATATATAGCCATATTGGTTCAATAAAAGCTAATAACTATTAATTGGTGTTTTTTATAATTTTTTCTCCACTCATCGACTCTTCAATCATGTTGAAACATTGAAGTTCAATGATTCCACCTTAACTTTTGTTCAATTTTATTTGGAATACTAACAACGGTATCAATTGGAAACTCTCTCCAAATGGCTATTGG
>NW_024092607.1:0-16125 GCF_014356525.2 Nilaparvata lugens | reverse complement strand
CTGAGATTTACATCATGGATTTCCGAGAAAATAAAAAATTTCAATTTTTCATGATTTTCATGATGGTTAGCCTACATCATGGATTCCTGAGATTTACATCATGGATTTTCGAGAAAATAAAAATTTCAATTTTTCATGATTTTCATGATGGTTAGCCTACATCATGGATTTCCTGAGATTTACATCATGGATTTCCGAGAAAATAAAAATTTCAATTTTTCATGATTTTCATGATGGTTAGCCTACATCATGGATTTTCTGAGATTTACATCATGGATTTTTGAGAAAATAAAAAATTTCAATTTTTCATGATTTTCATGATGGTTAGCCTACATCATGGATTTTCTGAGATTTACATCATGGATTCTCGAGAAAATAAAAATTTCAATTTTTCATGATTTTCATGATGGTTAGCCTACATCATGGATTTTCGAGAAAAAAAAAATTTCAATTTTTCATGATTTTCATGATGGTTAGCCTACATCATGGATTTTCTGAGATTTACATCATGGATTTTCGAGAAAATAAAAAATTTCATTTTTCATGGTTTCATGATGGTTAGCCTACATCATGAATTTCCTGGGATTTACTTCATTGATTTCGAGAAAATAAAAAATTTCAATTTTTCATGATTTTCATGATGGTTAGCCTACATCATGGATTTTCTGAGATTTACATCATGGATTTCGAAAAAAAAAAAAAATTTCATTTTTCATGATTTTCATGATGTTTAGCCTACATCATGGATTTTCTCAGATTTACATCATGGATTTTCGAGAAAATAAAAAATTTCAATTTTTCATGATTTTCATGATGGTTAGCCTACATCATGGATTTTCTGAGATTACATCAGGATTTTGAGAAAAAAAAAAAAAAATATTTATATATATAATATATATTATATATATATATACAGACCAATACCCAAAAAACACTTTAAGTGTTTGTGGGTATAATCTATATATATATATATATATATATATATATATATAGATATATATATATATATATATATATTATATATAAATTTGTTCTATAACAGGTTTGAAGGTTTATATTAGTGGAATGGGTGAGGGATGGTTGTCATGTGATCATTCTAGGGCCGGACAGTTTCAGTCATTTGTTCCAAAAGATGTTTTTTCAAAGTCAGGATGAAGCTCACTTTGCTCTCGATAGACCTGATAGAAACAGGAAGTGCATTCCATGCACGACAGGCAATGACTAAGAAGGATTTTGTGAAAATAGTAGTTTGATGATTGGGTATCCTTGAAGTACTTTCTCTGGTTCTAGTAAGTGAAGCATCTATCCTCCTACCTTCAGAGAGAAATTTGAAATCATCTTCAAAATAGTTAGGATTACCGTATTCTGAGAGTGAGAAAGTGAGAGAGATTGCTTGAGTACTTCATTTATGTAGATTACAATATAACTCATATAATCTTAGTTTTCAGTCTGGTGTATTCCCTGAGTTTCTAAATATGGCCAAGGTTTTCCCCCTCTTCAAATCTGGTGACCCTACCAACAAAAACAATTACTGTCCCATATCAATGCTGAGCGTCTTATCAAAAATTGTAGAAAGAATAGTGAAAGGACAGCTCATTTTCTATCTTAATAGGAATAAAATTCTTTGTGACTGTCAGGATGGCTTCAGAAAAGATACTTACTTACTTTCATTGGCGTTACAGTCTGATGTGGACCTTGACCTCCTGCACAATTCGCCTCCAATCCTCTCTCCTCTCCGCCACATTCTCCCATCCTCTGATGCCCAAAACATGCAAATCGGCACTCACATCCTCCAGCCACTCCTCCTGGGCCTTCCTCTTCTATGTGTACCAATCTTTTACTTTTTAACAACTTATGCGGTAGTCTGCGTGCTCCATTCCTCTGGACATGCCCCAACCATCTCAAGCGTTGCACCTTTATAACTCGTACAATATCTTCTGGTCCCATGAAATTGGCAATTCTTCATTATTTCTGATACGCCTCCCATATTCTGTCCTGACTGGTCCCATGATACGCCTTACAATTTTTCTCTCAAAAATACGCAATGCTTGCTCTTCTCTACTAGTCAGAAAAGATACAAATATGTATACCTGATGCTCCATTTGACATTTGCAAAGCCATAAATGAAGGAATGAATGAAAATCAGTGGATGATGTTTCTATTCCTTGACCTAAAAGAAGCCTTTGATTCGGATGATAGGAACAAAAATAATTGAAAAATAATAAACCTTATTGGAATTCGAGGGACAGTGTTGGCATGGTTCAGAAGTTATCTGTCAAATCGCCTTCAGTTTGTTTCCTTGATGGACGTCAGGGGTGAAGATGTGGCGGTTGACTTGGGGGTGACTCAGGGAAGCACTTTGGGCCCAATCCTTTTTCTAATCTATATAAATAATATATCAAAAGTAAATGTGGTTATGATATTGAAATAAATTTATTGATTAGGTTCATTTAAAAAGTAGAATTGGGACTTTAGCAATGATTAGACTTTGGTAATCTTGTAGTTGAATTTTTATCAAGAGAAATTTATTTTTCTGTTCAAAAATAATTTTCTTACATTAAGATTTTGCTAACTTGTGTCCCGGAAGACTCAAACTTCATACAGGGTTGAAGTATTCTCATGGGACTGTATTTCCATTAGCGATGGAAAATATACGAGTATTTGAGAATATTTCAAACTTGCAATTTCCCACGGAATTGTGCTCTGTCTCCACGTGGACCGTTTTCTCGTTGGTGGAAGGGGAACATAATTTGCGTAGAAAATTTTAGCCTCAATATAGCCGCGAATCGAAACAGATTAAAATCCAGAGGTAGCCTCGGGCCTTGAGAGCCCAGAATAAATGTGTTTGTTGAATGTTTTTGTTGTCTAAATTTGTTGAAATGTTCTCATCACAAGATAAATTGAAGTGTTTCAATTGTTTGAAGTGAATGAGTAATTTCTATTGAAAATATTAGCAAGAACATCCTTGTGTAGTGGAAATTCTAATAGTGATGTACGGTATATATAGTTTTTTTGACCATAGGATAAGGTGGTCTGCTCACATTGAATACATAGAAAAGACTTCGAAAAAATAATATAAAAACACACACATATATATATATATATTTAGAATGATGAGCGATGTACTGGATGAGAGAGATTAGAATGGCACACTTTGCATATGTCCAGTCCCTTTTGGAGTTTGGTATAGTTGCATGGGGTGGTGCTATAAACACTGGTATTACAACTATACCCCTCCAAAGATCCCTTACACAAAACAGTTCTTTCTATATTTCACACGTTCTGTATCGAAACTTGGCTTGTCACTTCCCACATAAAATAGTATTTCAGGACGTCTCGAAATCCTTATTTAAATTGAAATTAATGAAATTTTTAATACAGATTGTAATGGACAAGCAGAAAACATCATCACAGCAAATCATAATACCTACCTTGATCGATAAATTCGCTGATGGTAACAACCAAGAATAGTGTATAGAAGGCTGCCTTGATCACATGATGTGTGGAGAACGCAGCTAGCTATGCGGTGAGACATCAAGCAGCGACCTCTTGGCCTGGCTTAACATGCATTCAAACATAAAAATGCCCAACTTTGAACCCTCATATCAGATTAACCATCAACACTACATAGAAGTGATTGACATCAAAATGTTAAGCATTTTATCCTCTTTGAAACAATATCAGAACTAATTTTCAATAAAAATCTATAAATGTTACTGGCGAGTCTAAAACAAATTGTTTGAACACACGATTCAATTTGATAATACCATTCCAAATACGTTTTTATACTTACTCTTATTTTTTTCTGCATCGGTTCAGTTCTTTCTCTTATTTAGATTCTATTCTCATTTAGAAATCATTTTAAAATTTCATCCTTATGGAGGTCTGTGGAAAGAACTAACAGCTTATTTAGGAATTTCAGGATATTAAAGTTCTTTTATCAACAACTCTTGAAATAATGCAAACCTATCAACGGTTGCCTAATATTATCACAAAAATAAACAATCTAGGTAAGCCCGAAGAAAGTATGAACATCATTTAAACATTATAAAGATATTCATATATCCTAATTATGAACAAAAAATAGATAATCACGACTTCCAATGACTTCGATGATGTTATTTTTTCAACAAATAAAGCGCATCACACTACCATACTGTAAGGTAGTTGAAAAATTTTATGAATATTAAAAATTAATGTTATGGTATGAAGAGTTATAATTAGTTAAAGTACCTATTTGAATTATAATTAAGATCTATTCTTTCTTGCTTTATACGAGTGTTCTTTGCATTCATAAGTATCCCATGGACACTAATATAATTGGACAACCAGCATAAAATTATATTAATTTGTTTGCTTTATTTTGTTGTATTATTGTTTAAAATAAGTCCAAGACGAATAAGTTACCAGCCTTTTCACAAATATGAATCGGTTTTACCGATTTAGTGCTAGATTCAAGGACTTTCTACATTTTCGAAATAAATTAATGTTTTCAAAATACATATATTGATGTAAAGCTAATACCATTACAAATGACTTCTCTTTTTCAAATTTAATTTAATAATTGTATTAGTGTTTCTTTCTTGATTGAATTTTATATTCTTATTTTTTATCAATACCTAGTCTTTATGTGAGGAATTGATATTTGATGCGGTGTTTTGTATGGGAAACCAGCGTTTGCTGGTTGGAGTTTGACGTAGGCTCATGCCATCTCATGTGCATAAATTTAAACGTGATCAAGCCAAACTGCTATATTATACTATCCTTGAGTGACAACCTGTCTACTGTTCTTGAAATCTGTATGCACCATTACACTAATTAACCTTTTTTTAGCTATCCAATAATTCACTGTATGTAATAATTATACTAAATAAGATTCTGAATGCACCAAAATTAGTGTTTCCTTTCTCTCTATCAAACTTATATGCAACTCTGGTTTGCGCACAGGTATTTTTTGCCCATGCAGACCATCTCCCCAAGATTTATCTGTGTATTCATGAGGTTGTTTTTATTCTTTGTTGTTGTTCTATATTGAAAATAAGTGCATAAGATTATTACCTACTTTGTAAAGTGCATTTTTTCGAAATAAATATCTTTTGTCTGTCTTTCTGTCAATTAATTATATTTTATTGAGCAATAAATAATATTTTTTAATAATTTCATAATGAATTTACAAAGTTAAGTTAAAATATTTTGTTAATTTTTATTTCTACATTGTTGAAAGATGATCTGGCTATAGAGCAAAATGAGAAAGAGATAGCACTATCTGCTTTGTTGAATGATAGACAAGGATAGCAATAAGATTACCAAACAAACACTGCCATTATTATGTGGACCTCACTATATGGTAAAAAAACTCAACAAGCTATCAGCGCATGCGCAGAGAAGCAAGAAGACTACAATTCGATCGACCAATGAGAGCTCTTCAAATTTGAACGTTCAGAGTACGAACTCGAGGATTGAGGAGAGAACAGGCTAGTACGGCTTCAACACAACTGCTGGTAAAGAATTTTGAGATAATTAAGAATTTTAGCGTGCAAACTGAATTATTTGTATCAGATAGTATCTAAATAAGTTTGTAAATGTAAGTGAAAAATAATTTTTATGTGAAATCTGATAAAAACTTCGGAAACTGAGGTGAGATCGAAACGTAACCTACAAACAAAGAATTTTGAGATAATTAAGAATTTTAGCATGCAAACTGAATTATTTGTATCAGATAGTATTAAATAAGTTTGTAAATGTAAGTGAAAAATAATTTTTGTTTGTAAATGTAAGTGAAAAATAATTTTTATGTGAAATCTGATAAAAACTTCGGAAACTGAGGTGAGATCGAAACGTAACCTACAAACACGAAGCTACAGGTAACATCATTAATTCTTATGCATGCCACAGCATAGATCTTCCTACATGTTTCTTACATTATTACAACAAATCAGGCATTAGAGATTAGACGTTTTCAAAAGAACGATTATATTACGATCAATATATAGTGAAGTTATAAATTGAAGTTGGAAAAAGAAACTGTAAAATCGAGCTTCAGCCCAGTTTTGTTTTTTGCCTTGAATCAATATTAATTTCTTCTGTTTATATTTGTCTTGAGCCACCGAGAGTGAATGTAATGAAAAATAAATTTTGTGGAACATTTTGACAAAACTGTTGAATTGAGATGAGATTGAAACATAACCAACAAACACGAAAATACATGTAGCATCTACAAATTTTATATGCATGCCATATAGCATAGTATTTTCTACACATCGCACACATTACATCGAAAATTCACTTATAGGGGATAAAATAAATTCTAAACAAGAACAGACTCTAACTTGGAAAAATTCTTAGACCTTACACATAGCCTAAGCCTGTATCTCCTAGAATTATTTATTTTAATAATTTGACAGAGTGACAGGATGAGGAATCAACAAGATAAAATGTCACCAGAAATAGGAAAAAATAAGTCAAACTACAGTGATAACTGTATTAATGTTCAGGCAAGAAGCCAACACCAGTCTTTATGTAATATATGTCAAGAAATAGTTAGTGACCAGGATAGGGCAGTGGCTTGCGACTGCAATGAGGACATATGGTACCACACAAAATGTGTAGGCATTAGCGACCTAAAATATGACTTGATGAAGGCGGGACGATGCACCGAGCAACCATGGCTATGTGAGAGTTGTAGTAATCTCATAAACAACGAGGCTATGCAGATCTCAACAATGCTGAATAGAAGCAACGAATCGACAAACGAAGAATCTAATTCTTGTACACGCTGTAAACTCACAGCTAGAACAAATCAAACTAGGCTAAGTCAATCTAATCAATTGGACGGAGTAATAAAGATTTTATTAGCTGACATGAAGGAACTTAACGATGAAATTCGACTACTTAGATCCGACAGGGACAGAATTTCAGATTCACTTGCTAGGAAGGCAGACGTAGTTTATAAACTGGAAAATATCATATTTGAATTCACCCAGGGCATCTATCCCGAGCCAACATGCCCCATCAGGAAGAAAGCTGAAGAGGACACAATTCGCCTGTTAAATGACACTGAATCCACTGAGAAAATTACTGGAGAGAATAACTGGAACAACACAGATTTACATTGCTCACCTGTCCACACAAGTTATACCGGAAAAAATTCCTGCCCATCAGCTAATATGAAAGGTGTTTTGACAAAAAATAAAATCCAGACAAACAAAGGACAAACCGACCCCAAAACATACACCAAACATGATACACCTGATGCAAAAACAGGTGAGAGGCTACCATTAACACAGCCTGACGATAACTCACAGCTGTCTGAGAAGCAGAAGAGTGATGCACCACTGATAATAGGAGACTCTTTGCTGAAACATGCAACTAGTATTATACAGAAAAATAGTGAACAGGACATAAATATAGAGGTCATCCCAGGTGGAAAAATCCAGGATGTCAGCAGGGTTCTAAAAAACAAATCCAATTTGCCAACTAAGGTAGTATTAAACATAGGCTCAAATAACTTACTTGGGTCAAAAACCCCAAATCACGTGATGAGACCTCTATGGCTCACCATAGAAGCAAACAACAAGCGTTTTCCACACATAAAATGGTATGTATCATCCATCCCACTGCGTGAGGACATAAATGAGAGATTTATACAGGAAACCAACAAGGCACTGAAATTTATGTGCTGGCAGCTGAACGCTACTTATATAGACAACACTCAGCACCTCACTAAAAATCACCTAAATTGGGATGGAGTTCACCTTAACATAGAAGGATCTATGATTCTGGCCAAAAGATTGATGGGCGCACTTGATGCTGGAGAGGTGGCAGAGGGCGGCACATGGCACCCAAACTACGAGACAGCCTCACCCCCTCATCCAAACTAGACAAACATAAAACTACAACACATCCAGGTCAACACATCACAGCCGGCACTACGGATCAGGAGCAAACAAATCAGGACATACAACAGAATAGACACAAAAAAAACAGATACATTGAAAATCTATCATCTTAATATTCAGAGAGGCCTACAAAATAAGATCGACAGACTATTGATGGAAATAAGTCTTCACACTCCGGACATTCTCATACTCTCGGAACACGGCCTACAACTAGATGAGCTATTGGGCACACATATTCCTGGCTACAAGCTCGTTACCAAATTCTGTTGAACTGTATATATGTGGGGAGGCATAGCACTGTACAAAAAAGACAACTTAACCACAAGAATAAAAGAGATTGTGTTCGATGGACTTCAGATGCCAACAGAGAGGATCTTTGAGACGATAGCAGCCGAAGTCCAACTCAAGAAACAGAATCTGATATTAGTAGGTTCCTATAGATCACCTGATCCTAGAACAGAGATGGAATACTTGAATAGGTTGGAATGTGTACTGCAAAAATACTCAGGAAAGAAATGCCACATAGTACTACTAGGAGATACAATAATATAGACATACTGAAAACAGATAAACAAACCTATAAAGATTTAAACAACTTGCTAAAACAGCACAGCTGCTACATATATGACATACCGGTTACTAGAAAAACCCAGACAACAGCCACAAGTATAGATGGGTGCTACCTTAATATACCTATTAAAAAAGTAAAAGCAATAGCATACCCAAACTTAATTTCAGATCATCACTCAATACTATGTGACATAAAATATAAAGTCGAACATCAAACAGCCACTTATAAGTATGCCAGAAATTATTCAAAAGCAAATTTAAACAAACTAAAACAGCAACTAGGCCTTGTAAATTGGAAACCAGTAACTACGACTCATTCAGTAGAAGACAAATACAAAAAATTTCAAAGAATAATGCGATTAAGCATAGATGAAACTATGCCAAGAGAATCCAAGAAGATTAACATACCAAAAAACAAAATTTTTTGGGATGAAGAAACCACAAAACTAAAAGATGCTACAATGCAAGCATATGATAAGTATATGCTCACAGGCCGTATGGAAGACAAGGAACAACATTTGACAATGAAAAAAGCTTATGACCTGGATGTAAAAAACAAAAAGCAACTCCAATTGAAAATGAAAATACAACAGGCAGAAAATAAAACCAAAGTCTTGTGGAGAACGATAAATGAGGAAAGAAAAAAATCCAAAAATGTCAGAAATGAGAACCTCTACCTAACTGTGCGAGATCAAAAAATTACAGATTCCTATCAAATTGGCAACATCTTGAATGCTGGCTTCATGCAGCCAATAAAAGAACTGAATGGACATAATAATACTCCCAATAATCTGGAATTGACAGAGAATGCTCAAATATTCGACCACTTTGATGCAGTTACTCATACAGAATTATCCAAGATTCTTATGAGACTAAAACCAAACAACTCTCCAGGTCATGACGAAATCACAGGGAAAATTCTAAGGTACTGTGAGGACGAAATTAGAAACCCACTGCACATAGTAAACTCATCATTTGAACAAGCAGTATTTCCACATAGCTTAAAAATAGCCAAGATCTACCCCAAATTCAAAACAGGTGACCATACTGATCCAAAAAACTACAGACCCATAGCAAATCTTCCCATTGTATCCAAGATTATAGAGCGGGCAGCATACAATCAATTGATTTCATATCTGGAGACGAATGGGCTGTTGTCTACGAGCCAGCATGGATTCCGAAAAAATCATAGTACAGCCACAGCGATTTCCGAACTCTGTGATGAGGTGTGTAAGATATGGGAGGATAAAAAATATGCATCAGGACTGTTTGTCGATCTCCGGAAGGCTTGTACTCGATTGGAACATACTCAAAACAAAACTAAGAAAAATGAGAATTCAAGGCAGAGCACTCAAGTGGATTGAAGACTACCTCCAACATAGAAAACAATATGTAGAGCTGGATTTCCAAAGACAAAATCAAATAATCACTTTCAAATCAACAGCACGATCAGTCAAAAGAGGAGTACCACAAAGGTCAATCCTGGGACCGCTGCTCTTTCTTATATACATAAATGATCTTCCGGATGAATTACAAGAAAACAAAAAGTGTATCCTATTTGCAAACGACACAACTATACTACTTCCCACAAACAAAAAGGAAAATCGAAACAATATAGTTGAATCAACTCTTACTGAAGCTACCTCGATCTGCAATAGAATGAAACTGGCCATAAATAATGAAAAAAACAGTACACATGAACTTCACCCCAACAAGCCAAACCCAGGATGAACCACAAAACAGTAATAAAAAACAGTGGAAAGCACAAAGTTCCTTGGAGTATTTATCGACAACCATCTGACCTGGAGGCAACACACGGACTATTTGTGTAAAAAACTCTCCTCTGCTACATATGTCATCCGCAGAATCAGAAATATTGCTGATGAGAAGACAGCACTAATCGCATATCACTCATTATTTATGTCACACCTGAGATATGGCATCATCACATGGGGATCATCAGCACAGGGAAATCTCGAGAGAATATTAAGGATACAAAAAAGGGCAGTGCGAATCCTACGAAGAGAAAACTACATAGAACACTGTAAACCACTCTTTAAGCAGACAGGTATCCTCACAGTGATCTCAATATACATCCTGGAATCCATCATCCTAGTGGTAAACCAAAGTCCGGCTTTAAGACGAGATAAGCACAGTTATAGAACATGCAACGTGGATGACATAAGCCTCCCCCAGCATTGACTTAAGAAGTATAGTAGATCTCCGGCCTATTCGGGGGCATACCTGTTTAACCTGCTTCCTGGCAACATAAAATCCCTAGTGAATGAAAACACCTTCATAAGAAGACTAAAACAATACCTGATGGACAGACCATACTATAGCCACGGAATAAGCAATTTTGCAATGCATCACAGGATTGTGTCATGACCTGTATTTATAGTCTTTGGTTTGGATGAGTTGAAGCTAGCACTCTAGCTGCTTCCATCAGTAACTAAGTTCTTGACACCATAGTGAGGTTCACATTATAATGGCAGTGATAGGAGAACAAGGTTGCCTCTGTCTTGTCAATGATTTCAATGGCAGTAGCTGATACCACTTTATTGATACAATATTAACTCTTTATTCTCATTTAAAAAAATAAATTATATTTCATTAAGCAAGAAATTATAATTTTCAAAATTATATGATGAATTTTAATAATAATTTTGGAAATTCATTATGAAATAACTGAAAAATATAATTTCTTGCTTAATAAAATATAATAATAATAATATATATACCCTATATAAATATATATAAGTTATATTTTAATGATAGTAAATTATATTATTTTCATAATAATTATGGATATTCATTATAAAATTATTGAGAAATATAATTTCTGGCTTGATAAAGTACAATTGTTTATTTTAAACCACAAAAAAGAGTTATATTGCATCAATTAACTAAATTATTGAGATTTATTATCATCTTATTGTAGTATCCCTGGTTACCTAGTAACATAATATTGATGTTGATTCAATATACAAATTGAGTTACTTCTTATCTATCATTCACACTTATTACAATAATCTAATATATTATCTAAATAATATTTTATCTCAACAATAATCCAATCTTAATGAAAACCTTATTATAATCTTAATTATTAAGATGAAATATATTGTTTACTATTAATTATACATTGTTTTAAGACGATCTGGCAACAGAACAAAGCGGGAAAAAGCTATCTGCTTTGTTGAATGATAGACAAGGATAACAATACTATTGATAATGAAACATTGCCGTTATAACGTGGACATCACTATAGCGCTCCAGTCGCTTTCATCAGTAACTAAGTTTCCCTCACTAGCGCTACTGATTGCACCGTCTAGAACTAAGGTTCCGATGCTGGCGCTATCTCTGATACTCGTCTAGAACTATCTCGACCCGTCAGATCTCTGGTAGTGTTTCTTTCCTCTGTGGTGTGGTCATCAATGAATTCTGCAATGCTATAGCACAGAGGAAATTCATTGATGACCACACCTTCTCACACCTTAAATAAAAGTGAACACCGACACCCCCACGATGGGACGAAAAAGACGATTCCCCGGTCAAGCAGACTGCGGAGAAGACATAAGAAGTAAAAAAAAAGTAGAACTGTCACAATTTACCAGGCTTTGACTGTGGGCAGGAATTTGGTACCTAACTGGTACTTGTTACTTAACTGGAACTAGTTTCTGGTACAGAGGCCCGATTTCACCAAACACCAAACCAACAGTTTAACGAAATGAAATCTGCTGTTTGGCCGTAAACGACAGAATCGAATTTCACCACACTCGTTTAGGGTCATGTGACTCCGAAAACTCCAGTTCAAACTTACCGGCTAAGGCCCGATTTCACCAAACACCAAACCAACAGTTTAACGAAATGAAATCTGCTGTTTGGCCGTAAACGACAGAATCGAATTTCACCACACTCGTTTAGGGTCACGTGACTCCGAAAACTCCAGTTCAAACTTACCGGCCAAGTTTGGTCGGTCAGCCTTCGAAAACGGGCGATTATAACCTATAAACTGTTTTATATCGCACTACTTTCGCGTTTTCGTGTAGCCTACTGCAATCGTAAAGAGGTGAATGTTAGGTCACACACACTCATGTATTGACATTTCAAATGTTGTTCAATAGTCAGTTGATTATTTTGATATTGTTTCGATTTAGTTATAAGTTTGTTAGTTAATTCATTAGGCAGTAGTTTATTAAAATTGTTGAATTCGCTTCCTATTTTCAACCAATCCAACTGTTTCAATAATTTATTCAAAGTAATAAGTCTTCTTACATTCAATAATATTAAAATGTCTATTAGATCAATCAGAACTGTTCATATATATATATGCAGAGGCTCCCCAATCGTTTTCCCACTCAACGTTTTCTCCATGAGTTTCTTATTAAACTACCTAATATATATAAATGACCCAAATAAAACTAATTAACAGATAAAAACGAATAAATTTTCGATTACAAATAATACCTATAGCTAATTTACAACACCGGAAAAACTATAGAAACAAGAAAAAGGCAACTTATACGTATATGTATGACTGTTTGGTTTGCAAGGGCATTTTTCCAAGTGTATTGAAAAACATTAAGGTATTACTTGTACATAAAAAGGCGATAAAAAAACTTCTGACCATCAATTATTGTACCTGTGATATCCAAAGTATTCAAGGCCATAATGCAAGACCAGATATCAAGTCATTTTGAAAGCTTTGGTATGTTTACTGAAAAACAATTTGGCTTCAGGCCATGTAATGAACTTACAAGACTAGTAAATAGTGTTGTTGATTATTTGGATAAGGATCTTTCTGTTAGCTTTAGGTCATATGCTGGTATGTCTTACGATACGGTACTGGCATAACATACTTGGTAGCAAACTTTCTTATTATGGCTGCAATTCTGAATGAATCGATCTCGTTATGTCATATTTAAAAGACCGCAACCAGATTGTTTACAGAGATGGTCAGTTCTCCAAGGGCAGGAAAGGATCGGAATAGGGTCACTCAACTCTTCATACTTGGAACAATACTCATTAATAGCCTATATTTAATGACATAATTTGTAGCATAGAAGGTACTCATAAAGCAGGATTTCTTTTTGCTGATGATTTTATTCTCAAAGTTAGTTGTAAATCCAAAACAGGAGTACAACATTTTCTAGATGATAGCTCTGTACTCCTTATGATTCATGTGATTAATGAAATCTCTCATTGAACCTAGAAAAAAACTCTAATATTATGTCCACTTACAATAGAAATTCAATCACCTATTCAGAAATAGAAATAATATCAGAGCTCAAAAGCTCAGGATCACTACTTTGCAAAAAAATCTTGTGTATACATCTGTCTTTAAGTATACATCACTTGTGTTTACTTGACAATTCTTTACTACTAGGAATCAAATCATTGTCTCTTGCATTCTTCAGAAGAAAATTGAAAACTACTGAAAGCCTAAATTTTATATAGCATACAAGAATTTTATGTGATTGACTAGACCAAATATTTGCAGGCTAGTACTATTATGTATTATCTAGTACCTATTATTAACGTTTGTAAATGCATTGTTAACAATGTCTTTAATAATGAAGATTCTTATTCGTATTGAATGTTGGAACAACAAACTACGAGAGCACAACGAAGTTTTTTAGGTTATAAAAATGACGTCAAGTGGGTTCACTGCCTTCACGATACCCCAAAACGACGGTTTCGGAATCTTTGGTCAGTTTGTGCTGGTGAAATCCGTCAGCATTCAAAACTTCTGTTCAGCCAGGAACCACAGTTTCGAAACCGGCGGTTTCAGAAACTTTGGTGAAATTGGGCCTAAGTTTTGTCGGTCAGCCTTCGAAAACGGGCGATTATAACCTATAAACTGTTTTATATCGCACTACTTTCGCGTTTTCGTGTAGCCTACTGTAATCGTATTGTTTCGATTTAGTTATAAGTTTGTTAGTTAACTCATTAGGCAGTAGTTAATTGAAATTGTTGAATTCGCTTCCTATTTTTAACCAATCCAACTGTTTCAATAGTCTAATTTATTTAAAGTAATAAGTCTTCTTACATTCAATAATAGTAAAATGTTTTTCTATTAGATCAATCAGAACTGTTCATATATATATGCAGAGGCCCCCAATCGTTTTCCCACTCAACGTTTTCTCCATGAGTTTCTTATTAAACTACCTAATATATATAAATGACCCAATTAAAACTAATTAACAGATAAAAACGAATAAATTTTCGATTACAAATAATACCTATAGCTAATTTACAACACCGGAAAAACTATAGAAACAAGAAAAAGGCAACTTATACGTAAATGTATGACTGTTTGGTTTGCAAGGGCATTTTTCCAAGTGTATTGAAAAACTTAAGGTATTACTTGTACATAAAAAGGCGATAAAAAAACTTCTGACCATCAACTGTACCTGTGATATCCAAAGTATTCAAGGCCATAATGCAAGACCAGATATCAAGTCATTTTGAAAGCTTTGGTATGTTACTGAAAAACAATTTGGCTTCAGGCCATGTAATGAACTTACAAGACTAGTAAATAGTGTTGTTGATTATTTGGATAAGGATCTTTCTGTTAGCTTTAGGTCATATGCTGGTATGTCTTACGATACGGTACTGGCATAACATACTTGGTAGCAAACTTTCTTATTATGGCTGCAATTCTGAATGAATCGATCTCGTTATGTCATATTTAAAAGACCGCAACCAGATTGTTTACAGAGATGTCAGTTCTCCAAGGGCAGGAAAGGATCGGAATAGGGTCACTCAACTCTTCATACTTGGAACAATACTCATTAATAGCCTATATTTAATGACATAATTTGTAGCATAGAAGGTACTCATAAAGCAGGATTTCTTTTTGCTGATGATTTTATTCTCAAAGTTAGTTGTAAATCCAAAACAGGAGTACAACATTTTCTAGATGATAGCTCTGTACTCCTTATGATTCATGTGATTAATGAAATCTCTCATTGAACCTAGAAAAAAACTCTAATATTATGTCCACTTACAATAGAAATTCAATCACCTATTCAGAAATAGAAATAATATCAGAGCTCAAAAGCTCAGGATCACTAAAAAATCTTGCAAAAAAATCTTGTGTATACATCTATCACTTGTGTAGGCTATACTTGACAATTCTTTACTACTAGGAATCAAACCATTGTCTCTTGCATTCTTCAGAAGAAAATTGAAAACTACTGAAAGCCTAAATTTTATATAGCATACAAGAATTTTATGTGATTGACTAGACCAAATATTTGCAGGCTAGTACTATTATGTATTATCTAGTACCTATTATTGACGTTTGTAAATGCATTGTTAACAATGTCTTTAATAATGAAGATTCTTATTCGTATTATGGGGAACCCAACTGTTCGAGGGAGAGCCGATCGACAGTAAACAGAGATGCCTTGAAGTTCCTAGCGTTCCACAATAATTCACTATGAATACTTTGAAGTAATGCGCATGCGCTGGATCGACCAATAGAATTTACACGCGCGACTAGCCATTACATTTCAAAATTGCTAATACTTTGAAGTAATGCGCATGCGCTGGATCGACCAATAGAATTTACATGCGCGACTAGCCACTACATTTTAAAGCCTAGGTTTTCTTGACGTAATTACGCAAAGTCTGCTGCAGCTATTGAGCT
>NW_024092606.1:0-15123 GCF_014356525.2 Nilaparvata lugens | reverse complement strand
ATTCAGTTGTTATCATTGTCGAATTGCATTGATCTCACTCTTTCTATTCTCCTATTTATCCTTTTTATCCTTTTATCTACGATTACGAAAGCTGGAAGGACGCTGGTCATTGAATTGTACTGTAGTAAACATTGCAAGGACCAAAACAAGAGTTGTCCTGTATCTTTGTGTAGAGCTGTTTTGTATCGTTTTCGAGTCGCAAATTTGAATAGGATTTTTTTTCAAGAAGAAGAAGTCAGTCCCACTAAAGTGAGATCAACGTTAAAATTGCAATGGAGAAAGATTGATTGATTGATTGATTGAGTACTTTATTTATGTAGATTACAATATATACTGGCTTATACACTTATATACAATAGCTTACAATACAGCAAAATTGTAGATGAATTTACATAATATGGACTAAGGAAGAAATAATTGAACTGTATATGATATGTAAAAGCAATTTGTAATATAATAACTATAGATAATAATTATATGGTATGCATCTACATAAATGGGCTGAGTTTGGACATATCAATGTCCATTCTTCGGAAAGAATATTCGAAGTATCCTTCCCACTAACTCTCTACCAAAGATAGGAGAACACTGTTGCCCATTCTCTGCCTTGTCACAGCTTTCTTTAGAGGATAGCTGGGTACCGGTACATCTGATCTAATATCAACGATTCGATCTTGTTTGAAATAATGAATTTTATTTTGTTCGTCGAGAAATATGATTTTCAATGATTGAATAATGAATTTCTATAATTGAGAAACGAAATATTCTATTTAAATTATAGAATATTAATATTTTAATTATTATTCACTATTCAATCATTGAAAATCATATTTTCCCGACGAATTGTATTTTTACATGATTATGACGAATTATAGTTTCTATAATAATTGAAATAGAATATTTCGTCATAACCACCTCTAATACAAGGCCCCGGCCTACAATATTGCAACGTCGCAGTGTAGGCCTAGAATCTAATACATGATTGGTGAAAAAGAGCAGCTGGTATTTTTAAAAATATTTTTTACCAATCATGTATTAGATTCTAGGCCTACACTGCGACGTTGCAATATCGTAGGCCGGGGCCTTGTATTAGAAGTGACTATAATTTCGTTCATCTATATTTATATAAAATCGAAATGGCACTCACTCACTGACTGACTCACTCACTCGCAGAACTAAAAATCTACCAGACCAAAAACGTTCAAATTTGGGTATGTTCAGTTGGCCCTTTAGAGGTGCACTAAGAAATCTTTTGACAATATTTTAACTCTAAGGGTGGTTTTAAGGGTTTAAAGTTCGTCTTTTAGCATGTATATTCTTCTTATTCTCTTATTTATGATATTGAAAGATGTCCATACCATATATGTTAATATAGAACTATAATCTAGAGAGAGTACCTCTTCGAAACAGTTGTTAACTGGTAACTGAATTAATAATATTGTCAGATTGGCATTAAGTTGAGTTGACTTTGTTAGGTTGGCACCAAGTTGAAGATTGAAATGCATTTATCGCGGAAAAATTGATTGGGCACTGCTACTTCAATCGGAGCTATTCCTGGGAATATTATATTACTAGCCATCAGGCTCGCTTCGCTCGCCATATCCGTTTAGCCAGACGTTTAGTCTGGACCCCCGACTGGATCGTCCTAACATATGATCGTCCTACAAATGAAAAATGCAGGCGAGCGAAGCGAGTCTGCTGATCTTATTCTTGGACGATCCAGTCGGGGATCCAGGGGGCGGAGCCCCCTAGCTAGACGGATACGGCGAGCGAAGCGAGCCTGACGGCTAGTCAATTATATATCTAAATTGTAAAAAAACATATGGCGACGTGGCAGAACTATAAAAGGATAGGGCTATCTGCTCTGTCTAATGATAGATAATGATAGCAACACAAATCAAATACTTCCATAATAACATGGACCAATTCAATAGCTTCCTAGAGACTCTTATCCGAGTATAGGAATTGTCAAAATTTAAATAAAAGTGAATTTATGTTAGAATAAAAACATATCATCCAGTGATTGCGAGAGATTCATTATTAACAGAATCAACCACATTCAAAACAACATACAACCCATATAATAAAGTACAATTCCAGACTAGCATAATATGAATGAAAAAGACTAAGAAATTGTCAAAAAACCACTGATTTATTGATAATTAGAAAGACCTGTTTCAGTTATTACACCATTGTCAGTTTATCAGAGATTGACAATGGTGTAATAACTGAAACCGGTCTTTCTAATTATCAATAAATCAGTGGTTTTTTGACAATTTCTTAGTCTTTTTCATTCAATATGAATAATTACCACAATATCAACTTCTCAACTACACAAAAAATAGCCCAATATTCATAGACAAGCTCTATCCAATGACAAACTCGTCATTCTACTTGGCAAACTCGCAATTCATAGATAGTTGCTAGTTAGAAAAGAACGTTCTAAAAAAGTAACAGCTCAAATGAGAGTCAAAAAAGAACAGAATACTCTGTTGCGTAACTGTATTCAAGTGGGCCTCTACTATGCCTAACCTAATCAAATAGTCTTTGAATGATATCTTGCTTATAAATAGCTATAACTTTGCCCGTATCAGTTAGCGAATTCGGCATGTATATAGTTATACATCTGCTGTTTCAAATAACGAAGTAGTGACTGTGTTTTTGACGTATATAGATATAGGCTATATACTTTACCCGTAACACAGTTAGCGAATTTGGCATGTATATAGTTATATACGTTGCGTTTTAGATCACGATGTAATGTTTTGGATGAATATAGATATAGTTTGTTCTGTAACTGGCGGATTTTGGATATAACTAGCGTGTATATAGTTATAGTTTGTCGTTTTCAAATGACGTAGCACAGTGTATGTTTGGGATGTGTATAGATATATTGGAGATAGAAGAGCAAATAAGGCCCAAACAGCTATTTGTCCCAGTTAGCATGTAGAGGAGGCAGTTATCACAACGTGCTTTCAAGGTCACCCACTGTGCTACTGAAACGGCTGAAGCTTCCCGCCAATTTCAGCCGATCTCACAAACAACACTTCAACGGTTCAACCTTCAAAGCCGTTGAAGGAGAAAAAGAAGTTGAAGAAAATGGAGGAGAAGAAGAAGAAGGCAGGAGAAACAGAAGAAGTAGAAGATCATGATTATGTTGAAGAATGAGGAGGAGGAGGAGGTGTAGAAGAAGAAGGAGAAGAAGAGTAGTTAGTGTTAAGGAGGCAATATTTAGGTTCTACCTGTATGCCTCCACAATTGTATTGTAATAAATAAATAAATAAGAAGAAGACAGGAGAAACAGAAGAAGAAGAAGATGATGATGATGATGATGAGGGAGAGAAATAGGAGTAGAGTAGGCTATGGTAGGTTAGAGATAATCTATACTGATGAATTGAGAAAACTCAAGGAAAAAGCTTGGAAGTGTGAGGAAAATCTGGGAAAATAATTGAAGGTTTGTAATGAGAAATTGAAAATGGATTAGGAAGGAGCTAGGAGCTTTGAAGTAGGAGAGGAAAAGCATTCATACAATAAGTACATCATCAAAATGATAGGGAGAGAAAAAATAAGATAACCTTGTGTTATTCCTCTCCCAAATTTGATAAGGTTACACATAGTTCTAAATAGGTCAAACCTTGTAGTTGCTCACTTCACAAAATGTTCAGACCTTAAATATGTTCACAAAGTGGATTTTCAAATTGAGATGCTTCAAAACCAAAACTAGAACAGATATTTCACATGATTATGACTTAAATAGAGAAGATTCACATATTAAAGTGATAATTTTGAAGAAGGACCGGAAAACTAACCTTATTCTGAAAAGCTCTAACTTAGGAGCTTTGAATTAGAATAAGAAAAACTGGGAAATTCGATGGGAATAAGGTAAAAAGTCGAAAATATATTTATTTATTTATTTTAATTTTCACAAAGTAGCACTGATTGGGAGAGAAAAACTAAGAATACTCCTTGTACTATTTCTCTCCCAAATTTAGATAACAGTTTAAAAGTCCGAAATAGGGTTATGGTTTCACTTTTCTAAAATTTAGTCCATTTTCACTAAAAAACAACGACAAACTAAGAATTTTTACGGTTAGAAACAGAATAAAAAACAAAAATATCACACTCAAATCACCATTAATTGGAACATTTTTGCGTAATATATGAGGAAGGTGCTTGAGAATTTGAATGAAAGAGGAGTTAAGAAAACGTTTGAAAAAGATTCGAAGAAAACCAGGAAATTTGGAGAGCATATTAAAAGTTGATGAGGAAGAAAATAGGAAATTTGAAGGGATGAGTGAAAGAAGAACAAGAGGGTGGATTATAACGGTGTAAAACAAAAATAATTATTCAAAAGTGAAAATTTTATAGACCTGAGTTTCATAAGAGTTTATTTATAGCAACGTTTAGAACGGTGGAGATACCGTTGAAATTAGATTCTTCTAAATATTTTGAAGCATATTTTCAATATGTATTCAATTTATTTCAACATTTACAATATTTTATTTGATTAGAGGTGTGGAAATTGTATATACCGAAGTATCATAAGAATTCATTCATAGGAACGTTCAGAATAGTGGAGATAATGTTGAAATTAGATGCTTCTAAATATTTCATGCATCAATATTTTATCCTATACTAAACGAGCAATGTATATGTTTATAACTGTTTATATGTTTAGATGTTTATAATATGTTAGTATCTCACCGGATCTCGAAAACGGCTTTAACAATTCTCACGAAATTCAGAGCATAGTGGGTTTGTAATATAAAAGTTCGATTGCACTAGGTCTCATCCCTGGGAAAACTCGCTGAAAGACACTAAACGGATAATTATTATTCATCCTTGGAAAAACAGCTGATAATAATTATTTCATCGTCTATTGATAATGGAAGTGAGTGAGCGAGTTCATGTGTGTGGGACTGTGTCAAAATTATGACTCTGTTGAACTTTTGTAATCATTCAATCAGGATCTTGGTGCCGGTTGCAAAAAAGCCGGGTTATTTACAATCCTGATTAATTCCAGTAGATCCATCTTTTTGAAATGGTCTTCTCTGATTTAGTTCACGTGAAATTAATCAGGATTAAAATTTAACCGGCTTTGTGCAACCTGGCCTTCGTGAGGGAAATTTTTGCACTCCTCTGGGAATTAATCTCAATTTACTGTGATTAGATAGAACAATTCTGTATGAAATATTCATTTTATTATAATTTCTTGTTTTGTGATAAATGTATTATGCTTTTGTACTCCAGAGCGAAGCTCGGTCCTCGATATTTATTTGTATATTACGTTTTATTTATTCGACTTGAGTCAAGTCCTTACAATACAAGATCAAATTGAATTCAGTCATGTTATGGCTGGCCCTCCTTCATATCTACAAGACATCTCTGTATCACCTTCTTATTCTCCCTTCTCTCTTTCTTTTTCTTTGCAACTCTTCTCTATGTTTTCCTCCTTTTCTCACACCACCTCCTCCCACTCGTACTGTCTCTCTTCCACCCTCTGCACTCTCGCTACTCTCTTCACTATCAGTCCCCGGTATTATCTTCAATACGTACTAAATCTATTCCAACATGAACAATATTTTATTGACCGAGCGAAGTGAGGTCTAAGATTCAAGTCGACGGTTTGGCATTTCTCTTAAAATGTTTAAATGATGCGCATTTACGGCGAAACGCGGTAATAGATTTTCATGAAATTTGACAGGTATGTTCCTTTTTTAATTGCGCGTCGACGTGTATACAAGGTTTTTGGAAATTTTGCATTTCAAGGATAATAAAAAAGGAAAAAGGAGCCTCCTTCATACGCCAATATTAGAGAAAATATCAGACTATAGAATAATTCATCATAAATCAGCTGAAATAGATATTCATGAAATTCGACAGGTATGTTCCTTTTTTAATTGCGCGTCGACGTATATCCAAGGTTTTTGGAAATTTTGCATTTCAAGGATAATATAAAAGGAAAAAGGAGCCTCCTTCATACGCCAATATTAGAGAAAAAATCAGACTATAGAATAATTCATCATAAATCAGCTGAAGTGATTACACAGATGTGTGGAGAAGCCAGTCTATTGCTGTATTTCCATAAGGTCTATAGTTTCAATCAGGTACTTGTGGATGAGAATACTGCGTGAGGTCTACTGTTCACAGAACTACTAGTTTGATTGGAGGTATAAATTTTATAAGAAAATATCCAGAATGTTCAGGTCTTTGAAAATACCTATAGCTTCATGTAACCACGTTTTCAAAGCCAAAGCAGGACACTAGGACAAACAACATGATAAAAACAATACGAAATAAATAAAAAAACCAACAAGACACAGTTGAAGCAAACTTATTGATGTAGTGATATGACCTTCAGACCGCCTTCACAACTGTATATACTTCTATCTATATATATTTACTGTGTGGTATTACATAGAGAGCAACTTTGTTGCTCACTCAGACAAGCGTCGTGTTTTGCTTCAAATTTTGCCGCCAATTTGTGCCTCTCGCACGCCATTGGTCGAGACGACCTTGGCTGACAGCAGCCGACCAATCACAGCTCACCTCAGGATTTAGAGCTATTGGTCGAGTGTCTGGGTTGGAGAAAAAATAGGTATCGAAAAAGACTGATGCAACTATGAAGATTGTGTTGTTGTTTTCGAGTTGATGCCATGTGTTTGTTGTTGGATTTATGGTACTTAATGCCATTTTAATGATAATTATGCTACATTTTCTTCAGGATACATTTACAAAAGAAGTCTCATTACTTATCGAGGAGTGAATAATAATGAAATTGTGATGTATTGAGATAATTAATGTGGTAGATTTGTCACAACATTTTGAAAGATTCACTCATTGCTGTATACAAATTTCATTTATGTAAATTCTGTGAAATAAATATTGTATCATATTGTACTCTTACAAGAAATTGGAACAAGCTATGAGAATTTGATTTTGATCACGTTACATGTATTTGATCCAATAATATTTTCACAACTAGCCGTCAGGCTCGCTTCGCTCGCTATATCCGTCTAGCCAGGGGTGGACCCCCGACTGGATCGTCCAAAAATGAGATCAGCGGAAGTCAAAGCTGAGAAAACGCTGGAAAAACGCAGATTTTGGGCGTATCTTTGGCGTTATTTCAAATTCCTTCCAACACAACATTATTACACCCTAGCTGAGCTTCTGTACTAAATTTGAACATTTTCTGTTCATTTGTTCTCGATAAATCTGAGAAAAAGCAAAAAAAAAAAACGCTAATTTTGGGCGTATCTTTGACGTTATTGCAAATTCCTTCTAACACAACATTATTCCACCCTAGTTGAGCTTCTGTACTAAATTTGAACATTTCATGTTCATTTGTTCTCGATAAAGCTGAGAAAACGCTAAAAAAACGCTGGAAAAACGCAGATTTTGGGCGTATCTTTCCAAAATTTTCAAAACCAGTTTTTAGTGCGCCAAATTTGAACGTTTTTGGTAGGGTAGATTTTCAGTTCTGAGAGTGAGTGAGTGATTGAGTGTGTCAGTCAGTCAGTCAGTCAGTGAGTGAGTGCTATTTCGCTTTTATATATATAGAAGATAAATAACGCAATAAGGATTCAAAAAGTTTCGACTTTTGAATAAATTTGAAGGATATTCCAATGGTGTGGTCCAAACAGTCTAGTCTATAATGATTGAAATATCAACGCCTAGTTTAAGGGTCAAAAAGACCGGATAAGAGTATCATAATCTACTTCTTCATTTACTTTTCCTACACCTCCTCATTCTTTTTAATTTTCTTCATCTGCTTCTTCTACTTGATATACTAATTCTTCTTTTTCTTCTTCTTCTTTTTCTCCATCTTCTTCTTTTTCTTCTTCTTCTTTTTCTCCATCTTCTTCTTCTTCTTTTTCTCCATCTTCTTCTCCTTCTTCTTCTTCTTCTTCTTCTTCTTCTTCTTCTTCTCCTCCTCCTCCTTTCCTCCTCCTCCTCCTCCTCCTCCACCTACATATTATCTTTCTTGTCCCTCCTAACCTACTCATCCTTCTCCTTCCTTCTATTCATTGAATTTTAAATGGGTTCAAACCATAATTCGACCACTTCCGCCGCTCTGATATATTAAACAAAGCCCGGTAGGCTAGTTTAAAGGGCCGAGTATTATTTTACATTACACCGTTCATTCTCCATTCTGCTCTTATAATAATAATTGGTGTCAAAGGTCTCAGCTACTGTAAATGGAAGACCTCTCTCTCTCTTTCTCTAACTCTCTATCTTTCTCTCTCTCTCTCTTTCTCTCACTCACTCGCTCTCTCTTTCTCTCACTCACTCACAAATAGAGAGCCTTTCTCCATCTCTCTCCAGAACTGTTGTAGGCCTAATGCTATCTACTACATCCTATCTGATGCACTGAAATTAGGCTACAGTTTATGTCTCAATGGAATAATAAGTGTGCAGCTGCTTTCTATATCAAGGATATTCTATTCCACATATTATGAGTTCGTTTTATCAATTTGAAATTAAACCATCATAACATTGAAATACTGTACTTTAAATCAATCATTGATGATTATTAGTTTAATATTAAACTCAGTTCATTTTCTAGCAAATTATAGGTGATACTGTACATCAATCATTGCAATATTATTAGTTTAATTTCAGAATTAGTTCATTTCCTAGCACTAGTAGTTCTGTGAACAGTCGACCACGCAATCAGTGAGTTACATGCCGTGTTGTTAGGTTTTCTCAAAAATTAATAGATGATTTATCAATATTTAGAATGTCTAGAAAAAATCCTAAATAAACATAGAGCTTATGTCCTATCGTACCGTGACGTGTCGTCCGGAATGTGAGTTGTGAGCGCTGTATCAGGTCTGGCTGCAACTGTCTACAACGTTGATGGAAAGATACATTAATTTTCAAGATGTTCGATGTTTTTGAACGGGTAATATTATAGTCCACTAGACAGCTGATTCATGATGAATAATTCTAAAGTCTGATTTTTACGGTAATATTAGCGTTCAAAGGAGACTCCTTTTCCTTTTGTATTATCCTTAAAATGCAAAATTTCAAAAAATTGTATGTATACGTCGACGCGAGATTCAAAAAGGAGCATACCTGTCAAATTTCATGAAAATCTATTGCTGCGTTTCGCTGTAAATGCGCAACATATTCACTATTGAGAGTATAGCACATGGAATGGAATGGGAAAGTTTTAGAACATAATAATGGTTTTATGTAAAAATTGAACTATGAAGTTCAATCGACTTTATTTTACTATGATTTAAGTTGAAGTTTTAATAAGTAGCCTCAATAAGTAGGCTTTCCAAAACAAGCTGGAGTTTCAAAACATAGTTAATTGATATTTATTTATTTATTTATTCATGGAGACAACAGGTAAAACCCCATTTTGCCTCCTTCACACTACACTATACAATAGTTTCCAACACAATACAGTTTCCAATAAAAAGAAGATAGAAAATATGAGAAAATAATAAATTATAAAAATAGCTAGATATGAACATTAAATTTAATGATAAAGGCTAAATTTTGGAACTTCATTCTTACATCAAATCTCTTGTATCGGCATGATAATTAAGTCAAGCAACAGTAGAACTTTTATGACTAAATCATGCAAAATGTTAATATATACTACTGCATCTTCGAACTAATTTTACATTTTATGGGTAGCAGTTAATTTACTTCAACAAACTGACGTCTAGTTCAGTTGATTGACTTTTACGAACGCTTTCAACTAATTTTTCAAACTATAACTAAACTTCACTAACATCTACGAACTGCAGTTTATTATTATAGCCTACATAATCGTAAAAATTATGTCCTTTTTATATTTCCGTTCACTTATGTTCCAAATTGACTCAACAGTGTCTTCTTCTTCCTCCTCATTCGTCTCCTCATCCTCTCCTTCTCCCTCTTCATATTCTTCTTTTTCTTATTCTTCTTTTTCTTCTTCTTCTTCTTCTTCTTCTCCTTCTTCTTTTTCTCCTTCTTCATCATCATCATCATCTTCTTCTTCTTCTTCTTCTTCTTCTTCTTCTTCTTCTTCTTCTTCTAGCTCTCTCTCCCTTCTCCTGCTGCCTTCTTTTTCTACTATCAACTCCAGTCTCCATCAAAATTCTTATCTCCAGTTTCCACTCATTCGAAAGCAATTAATAGACGATTTTTTACGACTTAATTGGCTTTTTTTACGACTCTTAAAAGCAAAGAAACTCAATGTTGCCTATCAGTCAAGGCTGAGCTAAAGAACAATAGTGATATCTTTCTTTGTAGTATCATTAAACTTGACCTTTCAGTTGTAAGACTTTTTTGAGTTACTTTTCCACCTAATTGAGCGCAGCAATCAAACGATTAAGAGATTCGGTTCAAGGTTAGAAAATTTTGAAGTTGAGTTTTTTACTGTTATCAGGTTTTACAATGGAATTGGGTGATACAAGATAGGTTTCTAACTAAAGTTTGCTACTGTTGAATGCGAAAAGATAAGGTGATCCCTTGAAAAATACACTGAAAATGCTCTTAGAAATACATGAGTTTTTAAGAATTTCTGGAGCACTTCACTTTGATTCTACAATAATAAAGTAAATTTATTGTGTTAGCGCATTTGATAAATTTGTAAACTTCTATATGAGCTCAGGAAAATTCAATGTTTTGATATTAGTTTCCTCGATCCTTTTCTATAGGGTCGTGAAGATAAGATGTAGCAGATATTCATATTAAATGAATACAACTTCATATTGTTGGTTTTTTCAAACAGTTGAATATCCAGGTTTAGTAGTTACAGTATGAGTCGTATTAAAACGCACATTGAAAAGATTCTCTTTTCATTCATATTATTACAGGTTTTTAAAAGCTACCAGCAGAAAAATTGAAGATTCCTAGTCCCAATATTGAGTATTGGAGGTGTTTTCAGACCTGTTATCAAGGGTTTCCGAAGGTTCAGTGCCCAAGGCCCTATGCACAGTGCACAGTAGCTTACAGTGCAGTAACACACCACTATTATGTCAATAAAGGTGCACCCTAATTCAAATGTAAATTAGTTTTCTTCCAGCCCTATAGGGTGTAACAATAGAGGACTGCACTAGAAACACGAAATTTCGGGTCTGTAAACACATTGCATTACAGGTTTTCATCCAGGACTTTATAAATATATACTTTTTATACACAAAGTACCTCTATATATACTAATGCAACAAGTAGCCCTTTGTAGCCAGTTAAAAGGACACACAATTATTGAAAAAGGGCCCAGCCGTGGAAAAAACTCCAGGACTTAAAGGGACCTGAATTTAGAAGGATAATTGAGTTTTTTAAAAGGTTGGGGTGAATAATGTGGGGTTTTTTTCATTTTCTCACAGTAGTTTTATTGCACTTTTCCCACACTTTCAACCGTGTTTTAAAATCAACGAGTTTTATAAAATTGTGTTTTGTAACTTAAGGATATTTTGTAAATTAAGGTTTTTTTTTGCAACACAAATACTGTAGTAACAATTTGTACTGATGTAGATTTTCAAGTATAAAACACTTATTGACATGAACAACTTCTAAATTAATAAAACAAAATAAATCTTTATAACATGAAGATGGTGTGAACCGAAAAGAGTTGTTCAACTATTTTAAAGTTTTTTAAAAATGAAGGGTGCTATAAGATTTATTTTGTTTTATTAATGTTCAAGTATGTTTGTAGAATAAACAATCTGTATCACTCCTCTCTGATACATTGTATCAGTTTTTGCAAAATTATAAATAATTTGTGATGAGAGAATTAATTATGTAAAACTGTTCTATATTTCAAGCAGAGCTAATTTATTGAGCTTATTGAGATATTCACATAGTTTGGCAGCGAGTACATAACCCGAACTGGAGTAAGAAACTATTCTGTAGCTCTATTGATCTAGCAAAATTTAAATATTGTCATAGAGAAACAATAGCTTGAGTAGATATCACATGTTATAGGGCGTTTATGTCGCAACTTTTACTGTTATCTCAAGTCGATAGTCCACGTAGTTCTTTCCCGTGAAGCTGTGTGACGCTGGTAGTCTCTCAAATCGTGCCGTTCATTCACTCTCACCCCAACAAAGCAGTGAAAATTGACAATAATCGACAGTAATCGGCTTGAGATAACAGTAAAAGTTGCGACATAAACGCCCTATACCATGGGATATCTACTTACGCTATTGGTTCTCTATGATATTGTGCAGCTCATATAACTACAGAAACAACTAGAAGGTATAAGATATAAGCTTGTCTATGATATAACTAACTGTGTAAGGCCCTTATGCAGATACTTGGTTTAAACGGAGAAATGTTAGCTGTTCGTTTAAACTCCCTATGAAACACATTATGATAAATGCTATGCTACCATGTCTACATGTAAACGTGGTTAAGAGTTAAACGTACTGTTAGCAACATCGGGGCACCGAGCTTCGCTCGTTATTTTTATTTATTGATAAACAGAACACAATTCTCTAAAATGATCGTGTTTATATTTCACAGCTGGCTATACGTCATCTTATGAATTTCGTGGATGCGATATTCTGATTTTTCACATACTCACTCGCTCACTCACTTTTTTACTATCCACAGCTGTATCCGCCAAGGATGAATTATCCTTTAAATGTCGTTTAGCGAGTTTTCCCAAGGATGAGACCTAGTGCAATCAAATCTTTATATCATAAACCTACTATGTTCCAAATTTCAAAAGTTCAAAGTTTAGAGCCGTTTTCGAGTTTCGTTGAACATAAATAAACAGATATAAAAATAACCAGATATATAAATACAGAAATTGCTCGCTTAATATAATAGGATATGACCCTAATGAATTCAAAATTGACTGTCCTCCTATTTGGATGTGACTGCTGTCAAGTTTTCAAAACTGAGTTTATCTAATAGAAATATTTCCTCTAACTATACGTTCAACAGCGAGAATGTATAAATTTCATGGATGTGTGATTTGGGTCCTGCAATATAATGCTCTAATGAGCAACTGTTCGTGCAGTGTTCGGTTGCATAATCAGCTCCTTCAAGATGCATGGACTATCAAGCGCTCTAATATATACCGTACTACTGTACTTCTGCAAGTATCCCTTTTAAAACTTCAAGTATCATCGACTAATAACGTAATGGCATCTTCTAAACCGTATCTTTATTATTCTATATTCTGTAGTCTATTGATTGATACAATAAGTACATCATCAAAATGATAGGGAGAAGAAGAATAAGGTAACCTTGTGCTATAAATATAAAGAAAATAAAATCTCACTACCCTTTTTTTGAATATTTTATCACAACATTTTCGGACATTGATGCCATTTTCAAGTGATAGTAGCCATATTCAAGTGATCACTTGAAAATGGCATCAATGTCCGAAACATGTTGTGATAAAATATTTCAAAAAAAGGGTACTGAGATTTTATTTTCTTTATTTATAGCACAAGTAGCCCTATACAGAAAAGAGATAACCTTGTGCTATTCCTCTCCCAAATTTAGATAAGGCTACACACAGTCCGAAGTATTGAGTCTTGTAGTTGTTCACTTTACAAGGTATCATCCCTTAATTACTATTTTCACAACGTAGTTTCTTGAATTAAGATGCTTCAAAACCAAACATCGGAGAAATATTTCACATTATTATCACTAAAATAGTAAATATTAAAGAAATAATTCTGCAGGATCAAAAAATCAAACTTAATATTCTGAAACCACAGCTGAGACTATATCTAACGGTATCTTTACTCTATGATAATATACTCGGTTCCCATCAGTTCAACAATATAACTTTGTAATAATTGGTAGGAACACAATTGAATAAAGAAAACTTTTGGAGCTTCTCTGAAGCTCCTCCTTTTCTACTGAGCACGCCTAAACTCATAGCAGTTGAATCAAAACTGTATCAAGGTGTAATTTTCACACTAGAAACATAGATGTTTTGGTGTTTCTCCATATTGGCCGAGACTAGACACAGATGCTATTTTGATAATAGAGATCTTCAATATTTCGTTTGACAACGAGATGCTTTTTTCCATTTCACGTTAGTATCAAGATGTTTTGAATCAACATCATTAACCATTAGTCTCAAATCATACTCGAATTTCCTGAAAAACATATTTGAAAATAATCAACTTCTGAAGATAATAAAATAATTCAAAAAATTCCTACCTGTTAAATGTGATTGCCTCTTGAAAGCAGCACCTTTCCGCACTCTACGAAGACCATCCTTGCATCTGTCATTCTCCTCCATCCTCCTTCTCTCTTCCACTCCTCCTTCGTTGCCGCTTCCCTCTCCGTCTCCATCTTCTCCTCGAATCCGTTTCAAAACATCTTCGTCAAAGTCCTTTTTCTCACCCTCATTATTATTATTACTACTACCATAATCACCCCCTTTACTACTAGAACTAGAAACCAAGTCTTTTTTGAGGTTAACGTTTTCCGTCGTCGAGTTGGTAACAATGTCGAAGTCGTACTGATCCAGCATACGTTGACGGTCGTTGAATAGTTGATCGTTGATCAGTTTTGTGGTTTCTTCGGGGTTGGGTGCCCCGAATAGACAATGGCCGCCTGGTAGTAAAAGTTTTCTACGTTTGAAAGCGATGATTTCGCCAATAGGTGAGTAGGTACTGACGAAGTTGTGGATTACAATACTGGCTGAGAGGACCATTTTCATTTTTCGTGTACGATACTGTTGAAACTCAAAACTAAAACATGTAATTCGCACTCAAAAATACGTTGAATCAACTGGTTGGTAGAGTTTTTTCTGTGAAGAATAGATTTTTAACACAGTGTCGATTAAGCTAGCACGAAAATATACGTTCAAATCAACTGGTTTCAGAAGTTCAAAAATGGAAAAACATATAATTCGCACTCAAAAATACGTTGAATCAACTGGTTGGTAAAGTTTTTTCTGTGAAGAATATAGATTTTTAACACAGTGTTGAATGAGCAAGCACGAAAATATACGTTCAAATCAACTGGTTTCAGATGTTCTCTGAAAGTTTTCGTCGAGCTCTCAAGTATTAAATCACAAACGGAAAACTAACACATTTATGTAATAAAAAATAAGCACCTACTATCAACAATTTTCACAAGTTTATATTTCAGAAAGTTCAATTGAAACACTGTAAAACAGTAATGGTTGTAAGTTTGTATCTACTA
>NW_024092605.1:0-16206 GCF_014356525.2 Nilaparvata lugens | reverse complement strand
TCTCAATAATTCTCATCCTGAGGTACCGTAAGTTTATGTGGGACTAAGCTACTAAAGTTGAAAAATATTATTTTTAAATAGCAAATTTAATTTATTAATAATAGGCTAGCAACTTTTATTAATTTCTTTGTTCTATCATTAAAATACTGGAATAATATTAAATAAACAAACGAACAAAAGATAATAAGACCGTCTAATTCTCCGTACAACTCTCCCTTATGGGTTGTGCCGAAGAAACCTGATGCTTCAGGAAAACGCAAATCGTCTTGTAGTAGATTATCGGAAATTGAACAACAAAACTAAAGATGATAGATTTCCTCTCCGAATATTGAAGACTTGTTCTCAAAAATCGGTCGAGCAACGTACTTTTCGGCTATTGACCTTGTTTCAGGATTCCATCAAATGAAATGGAACCCGAATCAATACCAAAAACAGCTTTTAGTACTGAAAATGGTCATTATGAGTTTCTCAGAATGCCATTTGGGTTGAAAAATGGTCCACCTCAATTTCAAAGGACAATGAACTTGATATTTTGTGATTTACCAAATGTTCTTGTATATCTTGATGATATTATTATTTTTAGTGATAGCTTACAAGAGCACATGAAACACCTGAACGTTGTATTCAAACGATTGAAAACTCATCAACTAAAAATACAATTGGACAAGACCGAATTCTTTAAGAAAGAACTTCTATTTCTAGGTCACATAGTTTCGGAAAAAGGCATTCAGCCTAACCCTGAAAAAGTAAAAGCAATAAAAGATTTTCCGTTCCACAAACTACTAAACAAATAAAACAATTTTTAGGTTTGGCAGGATACTACAGAAAAATGATAAAAGGATTCGCTAAAATAGCTCAACCTTTAACTAACGCATTGAGAAAAACATCCACTATAAACCCAAAAGATCCTAAATTCATTGAAGCTGTCAATTTTCTGAAAGAAGCAATTACTAACGCACCAATATTGCAGTTACCTAAATTGAATGATCCATATATTTTGACAACAGACGCATCCAATGTAAGCTTAGGGGCGGTCCTTAGTCAAATGACTGACAATAAAGATCTCCCAATTCATTCGCTTCTAGAACACTCAATCCCGCTGAACAAAATCTTTCTACTATTGAAAAAGAATGTTGGCAATAACTTGGGCAGTGAAACATTTCAGGCCATATTTGTATGGAAGAAAATTCACCCTAAGAACAGATCACAAGCCACTCCAATGGCTTCATTCTCTAAAGAACCAAATGCTAAATTAATGAGATGGAAATTGTTAATGGAAGAGTATGATTACCGTAGAATTCATAAAAGGTCGCTCAAATTGTGTTGCTGATTGTCTCTCACGGCCTTTCAATGTAAATATGATGGAAAGTAGTGATGAATTTACAGGTTTTGACGATTCAGAATTATTCCCAGGCTTTCCGCGGAAAATAATGCGAACAATGCCAACGACAATGTCAATAACAATGATGAGTACGATGACATTGATATCAATGATCTGCTAAGATTCCATAACAATGAAGCTCCTCCGTCGGTGAGTGAAAGTGTATTGAATGATCTTGATGAACAAATAGGTAACAATTCGATAGTTAATGCAAATATTGATAATATTAATGAAAATGATGTGGAAACTGGCAACGAAAACTTGTAAATAATACTAATAATGATAATGACAATGACTCACTAATGACACAACATTCTCAAGAAAGTTCAGATGATAGAATAGGTATAATGGACGAAAATAGTATCATAAACACTGAAGCAAACCAAATAGTTATTTCACGAGGTAAAGGAAAACCCCAATTCAAAAAGATCTTTAATAAAAACAGAATAATTTCAAATACAGAGACGCACGTGACATTGGAAACAACGTAGAAGAAATACGAGATATTTGAAACCTGATACTGTGTACGGTATAGTATTTCAAATAAAAGTCCATTGTTTGAAGCTCTAAAAACAGAAATTCTAAGTTCAATGACTAATGAATTGTCAAAATAGTTCCCAACATAAAATTCCGAATCTACAAAAGAATAAACGCCGACATAACTGATGTAGATGAACAAACAATGATAATAGCTCGATGTCATGAAGACAAAAACTTCCACAGAGGATTAACGAGAATTTAAACAAATACGTAAAAACTACTATTGGCCCGCAATGCACCAAGACGTAACCGAATTTGTAAATAAATGTGAAATCTGTTTTGAAAACCAAGTATAAAAGAAACCCAATAAAACTAAATTCAAAGTAACTCCCACACCTACTAAACCTTTCGAAAAACTTCAGATTGACACTTTCACGTATAATAATATTAAAATCCTCACATTTGTCGATTCGTTTTCTAAAAGACTTTCCGCCTACACATTGAAATCAGCTAACAGTATCGAAATAATAAAAAAATCTAAACAACTATCTTTCAGTTTTCCCATTCCAAAATGCATTCAATCCGATAACGGATTAGAATTCAACAATGCACTATACAAACAATTCACTGAAATAAATGGTATTGAAACTTACTTCACCACACCTTATCATCCCCAATCTCAAGGACTAATAGAAAGAACACACCCACAATTATTGAAATTCTACAGGACTCGAAATTAAATTCCCAAAAATAGTGTTGAACAAAAACTTCGATTAGCTTTGCGAACCTATAACAATTCGATAAAAGATCAATTCAACTTAAGCCCAAATGAACTAACTTTCGGAATTCAGAATTATTTCCAAATAATCAAGATCAGGTTAATCCCGCAGTAATCACTGAAGAACTTGCTAATCCATACTTCAAAGAAATACAAGCGTTGAATGATGCCGTTTACAAGAAAATAATCGAGGAAAAAGAAAACGAACAGAAAAATGTAACAAAAATAGAGAGGAACCACCTGAAATACCAGATAGGATATTCATCAAAAACCCGAAATTTCACAAAATGTTCCAAGGTATAGCACAGCTACTAAGGAAGGTGATAGGTTTAAACTGAAAAGAAATTTAATCAAATCCACCCTAACAGAATGAAAAGGCCTCGTAAAAAAGTAAAAGATAATCTAATTGTTGCAGATGAAGGCAATGACCATCCTTCTGTTGTTCCTGATCCCAGCAACGTTGACGTACAGACTGACAGACTTGACAAGACAGCAGGAATAATTCCGATTAAAATAGGACAATCTATGCTCATTAACGACACATACAAAGTTATCCATTTTACTAACGTGACTGACCTTAAAATACAATCTTTGAAATTACAGACTCATATTAATAATCTGCAAGTCGCTTACATATCTCTGACATTATTGAATCTTTGAAGAAAATTTCACTCAACCATATTTTAAATTAGAAATGATTTCTGAAAATAAAATAAAAAGGTAAAACGTGGACTAATGAACGGATTAGGAAACGCCATATCATGGTTGACAGGACTTATGACTGCTGACGACAAAGAACATCTCGACAAAGTTATTGATAAAATAGAAAATAATGAACTACATCTTGTTAAAAATGAAGAACATAATTTTGAAATGAACCATGAGTTATTAAGAAATTTAATTTCGATGTTGAGCATATTAATTCAAATAATAAAGCATTAGAAAATATTACTAACGAAACTGCCAATATTGTCGAAAATATGCAAGCTGTTGACTTAATTACTTTGACTATACAATTGTTGGATGATGAAATAATGATGTTGTTAACTCGTTGATGTATTGCAAAGAAGGGAAACTTCATCCATCAATTTTGAGCTTTGATGATTTTCGTAGGTTAATTAATTATAAGATTATTCATTAGCTAGTAGAGATTCCAGTATTTTATGGGAAATTAGTAATAGCACTTGTATTTTATCGAAATCCGTTATAACTTACATTATCCATTTACCGAAATTAAACGATTTATTTGAAAAATATGACCTTCTGTCTTATCCTGTTGAAATGGAATCAAATGTTCACCCATGAAATTAAAAGAAAAATCGATATCTGTGTCTCAAAACAAAAAGCTTTGGAAACTGACCAATTGTCAAAAATTCTCTTCTATTTCTTTTTGTACTTCAGGAGAAATTATACATGATAACTGTATTTTGTCTGTAGTAAATAATAAGGATTTGGATAGTTGTGTAAGAATAGAAATAATTATGATAGACCATTTATGAATTATTTCGAAAATTGTAATTGATTTTAGGATATAAGTTTGATCAAATTAATATCAATAATGGCACTATAAATACTCCCTCATCTTCCTTATCAATCGGATATCAATGATAAAATGACAGATGTAAAATTACCGTTTACTTCAGTTACCACATATGCACAAAAATTAAGTCATGTACCAATAAAATTCATACTAAACTTATCGATTTGAAAGATGTTAGTGAACTTGATGATATTGAACCTAGAGATTTTGATTTTATAAATTTTGAAGATTCTTTCGTCCTTAAGACACGCCACATTGTAATTTTTGTTTTAAGTACATTTATACTTCTTGTAATTTTGATAATCGTTTATTACAAATTTAAGAAGCCAACCAGTGTACTAAATTACCGAATTGATACACAGTACCAATATCATCACCCCTACCATAAGCTATATTGTACCACCTAGAAATTAGATCTAAGTTAGTAAACTTTAATTTGTAACTTCATTTTAATTTTTGAGTGTCCCAAATTTATTTTTCGGGACGAAAAAAACTTAAGGAGGGAGGAATTATGTAAACTTAAACAATTGATGTGCTGACTACTATTTTTGTCAGTACCGCTTAGTGTCGCTCTCAGCGCGCTCATTTTAGTTAGTCTACTCCAGCCACTTGATGTGTTAACATGTATTTTGCAAATAAAATTTCTTTTTAAAAAGTTTTTAATGAACGTGAACGTGTTTTATATATATATATATATATATATATATATATATATATATATATATATTATATATATAGATATTTCTTTCTTACATAATTAACTTTCTGTTGTTCCACTTATTTTTTTCTGTTACAGTTTCTCGATTGATCAAAGCCCACAGACTGCATCGTTCGTCACCTCTGCCTTAAGCGCGTTATCACCTACTCCATAAGCCACCCCAATATCTTAATAAGCAATAGAAGTTCTTATCGACTGTGTATGACTCATTAATATCCATGTTCTGTATAAATTTGTGATAGGCCTACTGGTATTATGTTGATGTACCGTAATGTTTTTTGCTCATGTATAATTGATATAATACATTAAAAATAAATATAATGTTAAATTATTATTGTTGGTTTTTATTGAACGAGCGTTAGCGAGTTCTCACTTTGACTTAATGAGGGCCAAAGTCGTCCGTCTGTTTGTATGCTCTGCAATAACTTAATAAGAATTGATCAATCAGTTTCAATTTTAAACACGTATTCTTCAAACCTTTTTACAGGTCAGTTACAGGTCAGTTACTTTTTACAGGGACACATACTACCGCACCGCGCCAGCACCGTCACCGTGTTTGTTGCCCGCGCCGTCACCGCGGGCTAGTTCAGACTAGTTCAGATTACTTTTCGACGGTGAGGTGCGGCCTCGTTTAAGGCTGTTCGGTACACTTTTATTATTTGAATGGATAATATTTTTTCAATATAATTGTTAAGATCATTATAAGAGTGAGAAAAAGTGGCAACTGAAATTTTCAAGTGGTATAATAAGCGAGTTATGGGTTGTAGAAGTGCTAACTTTCCAGATTCCGTTTTCTTTCCAGATCATAAACGGTTTCGACTATATTATTAGAACTTCTCTTGAGAATCAAAAATTATCCTTTCCAACTAAAACATTTTATTCCTCATTTCGTTCATAAATAAAAAAGTAACATTTTTTGCAAATTCGATAACTTGTTTATTTTGGCATTAATCGCGTAAAACGCATATTAGAACAAAGCCAATGATATACTGAATGTATAAAAAATATAGAAAATTCGAAACCGTTTATGATCTGAAGAGAAAACGGAGTTTAGCATTTCAACAACCCATAATTCGCTCATTAGACCACTCAAAATTTCAGTTGCCACTTTTTCTCACTCTTATAATGATCTTAACAATTATATTGAAAAAGATTATTCAATTAAATAAGAATAAAAAGGTGTACAGAACAGCCTTAACATAGAGTGAAAAACTTATTGAAGAGATACAGAATTTTCAGTTTTGTACGATCAAAGTGATGAGAAATATGGTTGAACGGAAAAATAAGTAAAAGTAGAACCAAATAAGTTAAGCCAAAGGTATAACAGACATAATATAATAAATAATTAAATAAACAACAAAAAAGGAACCCGTGATTGTGTCTTGAATTTTAAGGCAGAAGATAACAATTTTATTGCTGGATATATATTTCCGATACATGTATTGTTAGGCACTGAAATATTTATACCAGCACTGTGATTCTCATTTTCTGTGTCTACAGGTAATTAGTTTAAAATTTAAATTATAAATTCAATTTAGATGTAACAAGATTTAAATAGTGTTCTATTATCAACATTAGTTTAACACATTCAGAAATCAGACCGCAGTAGCACTACAGAACTGAGACACTGCTGTCGCTCGGATATGGTGCTCTCCCACCGCCATTACCGTGTCGTGGGCTTAGCTCGGCCGTACGTCGGCGCGGGCTCGGTGCGGTTATATATGTCCCGGCTTGAGTCTGCACACAGTCTTTGCTTTTTTCTATGACTGCCTGCTGCTCCGTGCGTTTGCCTTAACACATGGCAAGATGAAATACAAAAGGTTGCAACAGTTTGGTTATCAGTAGTGTACTATAAATATCGGGGACCGAGCTTCGCTCTGGAGTACAAAAGCATAACAATTTATTACGAAGAAGAAATTGAAATAACATTCATTCAGAATGTTCTATCTAATCACAGTAAATTGAGATTAATTCCCAGAGGAATGCAAAAATTTCCCTCACAAAGCCTAGTTGCACAAAAGCCGGTTAAATTTTAATCCTGATTAACTTCACGTGAACCAAATCAGAGAAGACCTTTCAAAAAAGATGGATCTACTAATAGCCCGACTTTTTTGCAACCGGCACTAAGTACCTGATTGAATGATTACAAAAGTTCAACAGCTGAGTCATAGTTTTGACACAGTCCCACACACATGAACTCGCTCACTCACTAACTTCCATCACCAACAGACGACGAAATAACTATTATCAGCTATTTTCCAAGATGAATAATAATTATCCTTTTAATGTCCTTCAGCGAGTTTTCCCAGGGATGAGACCTAGTGCAATCGAATCTTTATATTATCACCTACTATCTTCTGAATTTCGTGAGAATCGTTAGAGCCGTTTTCGAGATCCAGTGAAATACAAACATATAACCTCTAAACATGTGAACAGAAGTTGCTGTATAGGATTATTGATATCTGGGCATGAAATTTACATTATGTACAATACTCTGAATAAAACAAGTTGAGACTTGACTAAATATCTGTATTGCCAATTTGTGCAAAATATTTCAATATTCTTGCGCAAGTCCTTAGGCTGAATAAATTGATTTAGAAAATTGCACTGGTGATGTGAAATTAGAAGATATATCAAGTCATATGGGCTTTCATGAAAGATTTTACACAATTCGACAACTCGGATATTTTGTTGAAGAATCATTTTATTTTATTAAGAGTAGATTGCGCAGGAATCAATTCTGCCAATAATTGAGCAGAAGAAAGCTTGTGTCGAAAATCGATTTCAGGCTTCTTAGAAAACGATTTTTAAATGTTCGATATATCACACAAAATGGTATTGATGTGGTTTTTCAGGACCTGGTATTCTCAAACCATTATTTTCTTATAATAGTCCTACAGTATTGTATTATTTTTTAGCACAGGCATTCATATTATGCAGACCATTATAGTCTTTCAAAAAAGATTATAAGCTTGGTGTACCAGTACTTTTTATTACCGTACTTGATACTGGTGCATTTGAGTACATTAGGTTCTTTTTTGTAATATTCATTTTGTTTTGTAAATAATTGATTTATCTAAAAAAATGACAGCAAATTATATAATACCATGATATATAATAGACTGAACCCAAAACTGTCTCTCTCAAATTTTAATAGATTAAATGTTTTCAAATAAATAAGGTTTGATTTCACATTGCTAAATTGTCCAACTCTATAAAAAAAAACTAAGAATTTTAAATTTCCAAAGTTCCATGGAACCGGTGACTTATATTGAAATGGAATTAAAAAAAAATAGAAATGAAGTTTAGTTTACATTGAATTCAAATCATACAAATATTGGAAGATTCATGTTGAAAGTAAGCTTACATCAAATTCTACCTAGAAAACAATATATTTTGAATTAATATAATGTGAAGTAGTAGCCTACCGTATTGTTATGAAATGATAGCTCAATGCACATGACTTTGCTGATATTTCAGCAAAGATTGTCATTACCGTATGGAAATAGATTTTAAGATACCATTACAGTAACTTAGTTGAATGGTGAAATCAAACACAAAATTTAATTGTTTTATATCAGCATTCAACTATAGTTACTGTAGTGGTATCTTGAAATCTATTTTTCTATAATGACAATCTTTGCTGAAATATCAGCAAAGTCATGTGCATTAGGCTATCATTTCATAACAATACGGTACTTCACTTTTTATTAATACAAATATTGTTTATAATATTATTTCAGAGAAAATCAAGAGCCATATCATAATATGTGATTGAATTCTGCAGAATAAAGTTTCTGAGTGATTGAACTGTCGTCGCTATGAAAAATAGAATACGCTAGTTTGAAACTTCCCGCTCATTCCAGTCCACCCAATAGCGCTACTTCGCGCTAACTTTTTATCCAATGAAATTTCAAATGTGCAAATATGTAATAATGGTTAGCCTACAATTCAAAACTTCCCATCATTTATATTCCTGAATTATATATGGGTTTTCAAGTCTGCAGGCAAGCAGAAAAAATATGTTATGGTAATTCCACAAAAAATGATTACATGACAGTTTATGTAAGTACGGTACCTACGTTAATTAATGAAAAGGACCGCTCGACTGATTCCAAACCATTTTTGGTTTCAAATAATATGGTTAATTGCTCTTTTCAATCTAATACGTCGTTTTTGATCAACTTCACAGGAGATATAATAAATTTATCATCTCCAATAAAAAGGATCAACTTTAATCTCTTTCATCTTCTAAAATCATCTCAACAAAAAATGAGGTCTGGGCGTATGGAATACACCCCCCTTCCCCGACGTTGACCAGTGCCTGTTTTTGACCCGAACAATATGGTACAGTAATCCTATGCTTAATAAACACAACTAAGGGCCAAGCCACATGAGTAATATTTTCAGACGGCACGACAGACAGGAAGCTGTCCGATTGGCAGATAGGGTTTGCGTTCGGGAATTGGCCTGATAATCAAAATGAATTAAAATTCGGAGATATTTCTGCCTTGCCGACTTGTTTCAAACGCTTCGTTAGGCTTGGCCCTAACTCTATTTGGTCAACTACGGTAAGCATAGGCAACTCGGTAACACATAAAAATTGTCAACTATCAACAGTATGATGTTGACTACAGCACCTTTGTATTTTCATTATGATAGGTAATCGATATTTCTACATCTCATCAAACACTGTGTCAGAATTGAATTGATTATTTGCCAAAAACAATTACATCTTCAAAATATCACAAAGAGACAACAATGTGCAAACAATAGAACAAAATTGAAAGAAAAAGAGAAATAAACAAACAAGTGTCATAACATAACAACATTTTTATCACTAGGCCTAATATTTAGCACACTATTGTCATTATTTTGGCACTGCCGGCATAAGTACAACTTGAGCGCCAGCAGTGAGTTCTATTAATTATAACAAAAAAGTATATTCTATTATATTATCTAATACATTCTTAAATATTAATAACTCAGATAAAACAGACAAAGAAAGATGAGTGTTGAAGAAAGAAAAATTTAGATCATAGAGAAAGATGAAGAAAAAAAAAAAAAAAAAAAAAAAAAAAAAAAAACACAAGAACAAATTTAGGATTGAAAAATTATTTCTTCAGAGCAAAGTAATGTACAGACCAGACATATCAAGTATTCAATCACAACACAAGAAAGACAATGAACGCAAGGATTTTTACACTTCAAAAAATATACATTTCAACCTGATCAACATCAAAATCAGTTCAGGCGTAAGTAAATATTCTTTTTCACCCACTCATCAATCTCAATAAGAAGCTTTTTGGAAAGTTTACCGGTAATGAAATTATTAGGGACCTTGTTGGCATAAAATTCCACATAGAATGAGAACTGATGTAACTTAGAAGTAACTTAAAATGCGTTTACACCAAAGTTATTAACTTAATCCTTATAGATTCTATTAGATTGACATAGCTTATCATACACATGATGAACATTAAGTTATAAGTGAAGTCAAGTTTGTTAAGTCCGTTTCAATCTAATAGAATCTATACCGGTAAGGATTAAGTTTAACTTTGGTGTGAACGGAGCTTAAAGCATTCCTTATTTCTCTTAATTATTTTACTCTATATTTCCTTAATATTTATTCAACGATTAATTTATCCAGCTATAGAGGCTGAGAATGCTTTAATTTGGTTGTAAACTAAAGTAGCATCCAGTAGCTTTAATTAACAAGGCTAATTTCGATCAAGACCAACATATTCGTCACGGCCCAATGAAAATCGGCCATATATCGAATATAGAATAAAATATACGTTCTAATTGAAGTCGCATTTTCTATGTTTGTACGTGATTGTGGGTGTACTGTATTTTATTGGTTGAAATTAGCTTGATGAGTACCGTACCGTAGTAGGAAATAACAATATTTTTGTTCTATCCTCTATGGTAGTACAATAGAAAGATGTAGGCCTGATATAAATGTTATTCTATTTCTCTTTACTATTATTAGTAAGTACGCGAGTATAGTAGTTCGTAGTGGAAGAAGTACAGTTGGAGTGAAGCATCAGAACAATGCTCAACGAATAAATTATGTCTTGTAGGCGAATATGTCTTTACTCATACTTCATAATTAAATACCAAATTTGGTTTTGAAAATATAAATGCTTCTGCAACTACGATATTGACAAGTAAATAGAACAAATGCTGTAGTTTTTGTAAGTTATGATGGATTCGTTGAAGAATCATACGATAGAATCATCTTCTAAATTACATTCAGACTATTTTTGAAACAATAGTAGTGTTAATACAATGTTCTAAAACTAAATGGATATACCGTATACAATGGATAAAAAAATATAAAATGTGACACCAACTTGAAAAAGAAACCTTTTATTTCAAAGACTTCTACTATGGAACAGCTAGTGCTTTATTACAATAATGTACAATACGTAGGGTAACTAGTAGAAAAATGCACTATGATACAGGAATAACAAATTCCAATTCAAATCAATCTTATTCCATTTGAATGTATCACATTACTTTTGAGTGCAGGATTCGAAGGTTTAATAGATATGATCCCAATCAAGGTAACCGCCTTCAAAAGTCTTTCGCCATCATAAGCCAGTCTTCTATGTGCCTGTAAAATGTTGTAAAATGTCAGAATTTGTCGTGCAAAAACATTAAGAAATCATTTAATAAAATAAAATTGTATTTATTGCTGAATGAGCTATTTTTTAAAATAGTATAAGTAACAATATTATTTTCATTGGGTATTAGTAGTGCTGACATCAAACTGAATTTTGAAGCTCAAGTGAAGGATAAATCTGAGAAGGCGAATCTGGGGTTGAAATTGGCATGGAGAGGCATTTTTAATAATGCTAAGATAGACTTTCCAGCTAAATGTAAATGGTTTAAAGCTTGCGAAAGGGCTGTACTGTGTCACGGAGCTCAGGTATGGGATTACAGGCATATTACAATGTAAGTTACTAGGTTATTTTTAGGCTCATGGTTCAAACTGGTAAGGCAGGACAAAATACCTTATTTGATGGAAATGATTAATTTATTTGAGATAAGATGTTTGTAATTTGTTTAAGTTCCTTTTATTTGTATTCTCTGAGTTGTTACTATCGCATTAGGTATGATTTTCATGGGAGAACATTGTGTGGTTATTTTATTTGATTAATATATATGAGCTTTTGTTCGGAATTAATAAAATTTGATTTTTAGATAATAATTTGTTCTACGCATTTTAAGATTTGTGTTTGACTGAAAAAAAAAATTATTATTGAATTTTTCCGGCTAGCAATTGTTCAATCAAGCTGTAAATGTATGAGTTTTCATATATATATATATATATATATATATATATATATATATATATATATATATATATATATATGTACATCTTCCTCAACAAGTGGCATCATATAATGCTAATTTCGCCATTACAAGTGGCAGCCCCTACTTATTGCAGCCATATACGGTTGCCACTTGTTTTTCCATTAAACTCATCTCCCGAATTTCAAAAACGCCTAAACAAAATTATTCAGTAATCTTCAAGGTTCAAAGAACCCGATAAAATCGATTATAAGGGTATTCAAAGTAAATGGACGTCAATAAAAAATGATAAAAAAATTTTTCTGGTTGCCATAAGTTGGGAAGATGTATGAAATGTATAAATTTAGTTCAGCGTTCTACCGTCAGATAGGGCTGTCATCACCCATGTATATTTTCCAGAAATATACAAAAACGGTTCTACCGTACAAATGGCAACCGGAGATTTGGCAACAGTGTATAAGCGAATGACCGTGAGTAGTTCTCGCGGGAGTGGGTGCGTCTGACTATTGACTACTGATACCTTCCCTTCATTTGCAATTCTCTAAACTAATTCTCTGCCCACTACTCCTTCACAGGCTTCCTCACTCGCTGTTTCTCTCTCTCACTATGTCTCTCTTTCTTTCTTCCTTCCTTGAGTTTGTGTTTATGTTTCATTTTGATGCAGTAGAGATGATCATATCATCAGTAAACAACATTAAACAACATAATTCCATGAACGGATATAACTCTATAGTGATCTATGTCTATAAAATCAATAGTATTTTCAACCATTATATCAATGATTCCAATCAATATAACTTGATTTCTTATGGATGGAGTGAATAGTTAATCTTACAGATTGAATAATAATGGAGATGAAAACTACACATATCTATATTTTACCCTCATTACTATCCCAATTGACATAAGAGTTTCACGGAAATGAAATGGTACCATATGTTAATGATTCCATTATAATATATCTAAGTCAAAAAGTATACTGGTAGATAATCTTCAATTCCATTTTTCTCTTACTTTCCACATGGTCTCTTAACCCTATACAGGTGTACACAAATTCGGCAGTGCGGTCAGAAATTCACAAATTTAGTATACAAATTCGGCAGTTTTAAGAAAAAGATCCCTCTTGAGTGTTATATAAACTCGGCTATTTTTCTCAGGTATGAAAACTCGGCTATCCTTGTCAGGGCCCTACAAACTCGACAATCGAACTTTCGATTTAAGATGTATTCGACTCTCAATGGATGTAGATGTATAAAAAAGTACGCTATTTTCGTAATAGGACTTATTATTATCAGAAGATTAAAACATTCATTTATCTTATAGCATTTAATGGCTACGGGTGACCAGCACGGTAATCAAACATTAAATATTATGAAGAATGACCAATCGAATATATATTTCATACGTTTAATGAATGCATGGTGAAGAATATAGAATGATCCCATTTAATTTCAACAGTGTCTCCGTGACATTACATCATCATTCAGTAAGAGTCATGATCGAGAATCAGTATGCGATGAATTTTAGTTGGTGTTCAATTAAAATTACTACTCCCATCTTCCATGTAGAAACAATTTATTTCTTGCATCAAACTAATTGATTTTGAAATATTTCTTGCCCTATCTGTGACTTGTTGATCGAGGTCTTCGTATTTAATTCCTACTTCATATGCCACATTCATGTAATATTTCCTAAAAGATATAAATATTTCTTCAACAAGATCATATGAAATAATATCAGTTTTCATATTATATAAATTAATGAATGATAGACTAAGAATAACAATCTTATAACTAACAATATAGGATTATACATTGTAAATGATGGAGTAATGTTCTATTGTAGTGTGAATTTCAACAGAACCTTGTAAATCTCATAGAAATTGTTATCTGTCAGTATAAGAGTTGTTGAAATCTACTTGAAAACTGGAAAGGACGATTCGAGATTAATAATTATTTGTTAGATCACTTGATTGAGTGGTGTCATGTGCGTTTCATGGGAAGGATCGTGGTGATGAGTGGAAAGGGTTTCTACAAGCAAGCACGGAATACAATAGGTGTATTATGCAGTCCCTGCTCAATCTTTACAAAAATACCGAGTTTGTATAGCACTTTTGAGGGTCCCATGAAATTCTGAAATTCCTTTGACCATTACTGCCGAGTTTGTATGCACCCTCCAATGCTCTCTTGCTCTCTTGTACAAGCTCTCTGAATCCTATCATTTGCTATCTTATATCGTTTGCTATCTTTTATAATTTCTTTATCTCTATCTTACTCTCTTTTACCCGCTCACAAACTCATGGGTTTGTCTGATGAAGAGAACCTGACTCTCGCACCCTCTTTCTCTTTATTTCCTCTTTCTTCAAATAAGTCCTTCCAGTATTTATGCTATGGTCAATCAATATTGAATACTGAATTAGTATCATTTTCAACTATCATAACCTAGAATTCAAGCGAACGTATTTTGTAATTTATATTAAATGAAAAGAAAAGATATTGTCAAACCACAAATTAATAAAAAATCGAGATACCGGTTTCGGTTGTTACACCATTATAAATCTCTGGTAAACTGGTAATCTAAAGTAAATGAGCTAATCTGATAATATCAGATAAAATAAAATAATATAGTTCGAAGCGGAACAAATTAATAAATTTTCTAACACATCATTAATCACCAAAATTCTTATGAATTTTCCTTCTACAGTAGATAGAAACTTTGAATTCTTTGTTGCCTAACAAATTAGATTATGATTTCTGACAATCTTGCAAGCCTCAGACGTTTTGAAAGTTGTTGGTAGTTGATCAATTTTCACAAATCTTGCTATATAGTCTAGCTTGATCATAATTCAATGTCAATCCGATAATCAATACTCCCGATTGTCAATCAATTGAGAAAATGCTAAATATTGAAGAAATTCGATTTCCTCAGCAATAATTTCTAAAAATCATTAGGCCTAAGCACAAACAATAATCTTGAGAACAACGGGATGATTGTCTTGTGTAAGCTCTAATCATTTTCAAATTCTTCATTATTGAGAGCACTACAGTTATAAGCCTACTGTCAAAATACGAGAATTATAAAATGAGCTGCTCACTTGTGCTTGCTGAGCTATAAGTTAAAAGGTGATACAAATGAATGCCAGGCAGAAAGAGAATTTAACTTCATCGGAACAGTGGAAACAGACTGAAATTTCTATGTACCAGTCCTCTAGGCAACAAAGAATTCAAAGTTTATATTTTAGTATATTCCAAGCTTCAAAATGACATCTGGTTGACATCTATATTAACCATAGTAGAAGTTGTTGGAATTAGATAAATCTTTCGGATATTGTAGTATGATTATTTTGGAGCTCCCACATGGCTGAACTGATCCGATATCCACGACATTATTAGAATTACGGACAATTTCTTAAAAATCGGCATATTTTTGCATCCATCTTGTTTTTTATGATGACAAACATTTTGAGATTACCATCATGGATAATCTCTTTCTACACATTATTATAAAGAGATTGATACCATTCCAAAGTCTGTACCTTCAAGGAGTCATGAGTTAAAAGATTTTCTAATTGTTGGGATTGGCATTTGGTGGAAAAAGCATGTTTTCAGCTGCAAACAGTACTTTTCTCTCTTTTTCCGATGACGCTCCAGCCGTGGAATATGAACTGACTGCCTCCAACCAGATGTCATTTTGAAGCTTTAGAAATATACTAGAACACTGTACCAATAACACTGTGTATGTCTACTGCGAATACATTTACAGGGTGGAAAGTGAAATATTGTCGCCGAAAAATGTATGTTTCAAGTTTTTGAAGTTGAATGAGTCATGAGAAGAGTGGTTCAAATGAGTCGATTCTCTTCTCTCGAACATCATAGTTTGTTCAATTCTGAACACTTTGGTGGTAAAACCAATCCGATATCTCTCACAATAACTAAATAGCAAGCGATATAAAAATTTCTGTCAATAATGACCGCAATCTTGAATTTTTC
>NW_024092604.1:0-14697 GCF_014356525.2 Nilaparvata lugens | reverse complement strand
AATGAGGAGTTATGGGTTGTTGAAGTGCTAAACTCAGTTTTCTTTCCAGATCATAACGGTTTTTGTATTTTCCATTGGAGTTTTTCTTTAATACATTCAGAATATCATGGCTTTGTTCTAATATTCGGTTTTTTGCGATTAATGCCAAAATAAACAAGTTATCGATTTACAAAAAATATGTACTACTTTTTTATTTATGGACGATATGGGGAATAAAATGTTTTAGTTTGGAAAGATAAATTTTGAATTTTGAAGAGAGGTTCCAATAATATAGTTGAAACCATTTATGAACTGGAAAGAAACGGAGTCAGGAAAGTTAGCACCTCAACAACCCATAACTCGCTTATTGGACCACTTGAAAAATTTCAGTTGCCACTTTTTCTCACTCTTATGATTTTAACAATTATATTGAAAAATATTATCCAATTTAAATGATAAAAAAGGGTACCGAATAGCCTTAATCTATTTCGGACTATATTTATCTAAATTTGGGAGGAGGAATAGCACAAGTCTACCTTATTTTTCCTCTCCCTATCATTTGATAATGTACTTATTGTATAAATGTATAAAGTGGAGAAAATAGGAAACAGCGTTGTCGATTCTCTGCCATGCCAGTGCCTTCTATAGGAAATAGTGGTTTATCTGATGTGGTAATAACGGTTCATTTTTGTTAAAAATAATAATTCATATCTTCATTCGCCAAGAAAATATGCTCTTCTTCAATGATTAAATAACAAATTTTCATAAATTATGATTTTTTTCTCTACATTGCTTAAAACGATCGGGCACCGTTGCGGAGATAGACAAGGATGGCGCTATCTGCTTTGTCGACAAGGATAGAACATCAATGTTGATCAAATACTGCCATTATAACGTGGGCTACCTCACTATAGCGGCCAGAAATCTCACGAAAATGCCCCTGAAAAAAAATGCTAATCTACATCGCATCAGTCTTGCTTGGCAAGGCAGAAAAATAATCTCTACCAGAGAAATTGTAGCAAAAACTATTTGTCAGTTCTTGTACGCATGCTTCTTTTTTCCATGGAACAGCTTTTTTTAATTCCGTGAAGTCTGACGGAAACGCCCTTATTAATAAAAGTATGACACCATTGTTGGTGGTTAGGATGAGGTTAGGGTGTTCTAGGGCGTAGCGCTGAGTAATATATTAAAAGAAACCCTATAAAAACTTTATAAGACATGATAAGTAACCTAATTAAAATGTTTATATTCTTTTCTGTATATTATAGTTCTTCTAATAAAAATTGAGATCTAAAATAGATACCTATAACGCATATTGTTATGATACTCGAGCTTACGCACAGGCCTTTGTTGCCTATGTAAGATCTTTCCTATCTGATACAAGAATAAAATTGTGATAGCTCAAGAGTTTTATTGTTTAGTATAGTTCTATATTTTGTTGTTTGATTTTAGTAAGTATATTATATTGTTTCTTTTAACTCGTCGATTCAATTGTATAAACTTTATTGCTTAAGAGTCTATGTAACTGCTTTGAATTGTATTCAGAAGGGAAAAATAAATTGAATTGAATTGAATTGAAATTATCTTGATAGTTACTTCATTCACGATCATATTTGAAGAATATATCGACATCTAATAGCAATAATTGATATACAGTGCCCAAGATTTGTTTTCATTCTCTTTTCCATCAAATTGTTATATAAAATAATTTATTTCTTGATCTCAAAATGATGTTTATACTTTCTTATAGTTCTCTTAAATTTTCTTTCCTTTGTAACTATTATGGCTGATTTTTTCTTGGCTTTCCTGATTACATTTTCATCTTATGAAAAATCTCCCAGTATCAAAAACGTAGTTTTTCTTTTTTGTAGACTTTTTATTGTAGATTTCTCATTAAATTTCTTTTTATAGATATAATTTATTGATTCTGTTGCTTGATTGCACTTGGACTTGTAGCACTCTATAAATGAATATAATATGTGTATGGATAAATGAGTAAATTAATTAAATAATATACTTTTAAAGAAACTATCTATAAATGATCTAAAACAGAACAAGCCTAATAGTAGTACCAAATTTACGATGGCACTAAAAACATCTCGAAATAAAAACCACTTCAGCCAGTATGAGAACGGTAATAAAAATATTTATACTTCAGTTTGATAGATACATAAAATCATCTTGATAAAAGCTACATTAGCCAGAAGATGCATTTAAAAGGCATGCATCTCTATAGTTTGATGTATGGACATAAAACTCACTCAAGTAGATATGAAGAAGATTTGAAACTTTAAGATATCTACATTACCATGGCCTTAGTTCATGATGAATCAAATTATCTTATTCGAAATTCAACGTTAATTACAATCATTGTACCACATAGAAGTGGCAAATGCATTGTGGAGCAAATGTTTATTTTATTCGAAGTTCATGTGGGCAGAAGGAATACGTGCAAAGCTTGCTGTCTATAACTCCATGCGGGCTTTTCAAGTGACCTAGATCAAGAGAAATTCAACAATTTGAGATTAAAAAGTTCAATGCAAACTTGAAGGTTGAGTGGAGTATGTAATAGAAAGTAGTTCAAAGCTACATTGGAATTAATAATCTCATTCCACATTCAAAAGAGTAAATTCACTTTTGGTTCTGTCACTAAAAAGCATTACAAACTTATTTTTGTAAGATTTTTTTCTAGTATTAGCAATTAATCTGTCACATTGCTATAAAAAGTTGATAGAATTGATTTTAATGACAGGTCATCACTGTTTCCAAAATAGAAGACTTCATTACAAGATAACATCAATCAAATTATTATTCATAAACATATCCCCAATCAAGCAAGGCTACTCTTATTCCAGCCAAGCCAAAAATATTGTTTAAAGTATTATTGTCTTGTATTTTCCTTGTTTTTTAGCAATAAAAATATTTATTATTATAATTCCACCTTGGCGTTCTCCACACTTTTATTTCAATTCTTTATTGATTGATTGATACAATAAGTACATCATCAAAATGATAGGGAGAGAAAAATAAGATAACCTTGTGCTATTCCTCTCCCAAATTTATATAAGATTACACATAGTCCGAAATAGGTTAAGTCTTGTAGTTGTTCACTTCACAAAATTTTCAGTCCTTAATTATTTTCACAATGTAGATTTTCAAATTTAGATGCTTCAAAACCAAACATAGAAGAAATATTTCACATATTATCACTAAAATAGGAAATATGATAATATTAAGAAATAATTTTGCAGGACCAAAAACAAACTTAATTTTCTAATTACTTTATTAATCGGATGGAATTAAATAGAGAATGCATTTATTCAAATGCTAATTAATATATAATTATTATTTAACGAAAATCCTAAATAAATGCTGCAAATCACCCCGAAGACCTCTGCTACTGCAGACATTGACAACAGGGTTAACAGCTAGATGGAAATTCGATGAGAACTACTATCCAAAAATTGCCAATTGGGAGGTACCGGGTTCGATTCCCGGGCTGGCAACTAATTTTTGGATAGTAGTTCTCATCGAATTTCCATCTAGCTGTTAACCCTGTTGTCAATGTCTGCAGTAGCAGAGGTCTTCGGGGTGATTTGCAGCATTTATTTAGGATTTTCGTTAAATAATAATTATACTTTATCAATCATTGAATTATTGTGCAATGCATCATAGATTTCTGAGCACGGAAGTAGATGAAACATTGAATTATAAGAGCAGTTCCCGTATTTTAAACACGAAGTTTAGGTAGACTGAGCTTATGACCTTGCACTTACAAGATCGAGGCTGCATAGGCTTACTCTGCTCACCGGTCACCGTTACTGATTTTACGGAATTAAACTCAACAATAGAAGGTCAACGTTTGCTATTTGAATCAACTCACTGTATAAAATCATAGCGGAATAGATTATTTGATAAAGGAAACTAATTCTTATGGCGAATAATATAATGGAAAGTAATAATCCTTCTCTTAAGGAAATAGAATAATGGCGGAAAGTTTATTTCCTTTGATTGTGTAGTAGTATTTTTGTGAAACGTGTATTTTGAATCCAACAAATTTGGAATTGATTTCTCAAGATCTATCAATGAAACTGATCAATTTCCATTCCAACTTATTTCTCTAATTAGTTAATGAAATTCGAAATTTAAAGTTTTAGAAATTCAAGATGATGGATTATTTATTTATTCAACCATTCAGAATTACACAACTTTCAGAAGAGTACCACAGGCTTATGCCCAAACAAGTTCCAATTCTTTTTACTTATGCTATATCCCGTAATTCTATCTAAACTTGTTTCGAATCATCTTTGGATTCGAATGTCCACTTGTTTTCAAGGAGAAGAGTTGAAAAAACAAATCGGCAATACTTGAAAATACTAGATAACTGGTTTCTTCTATAATCTAAACGAATTCTAGAATGTTAGCTGTATTATTTCCCTTATTGGGAAAGTTATTGTAACCAAAAACGATACCATTCATTTTAATAATAAGGTATTATTAAACCTAATTCTTAATTATCCATAAATAATTATAATTATGTAGAACTGACAATATTGCTCCTATTTCACCTTAATATGGAGAAATTTCTCAATATCTCTGTTCATAGTGTAAATTTTATTCCAATACTTCTATAACTTCCTGATTCATTTGTCAATAATGCATCCAAATTTCAATCATGAACTAATGAGGTTAAAAATAACCAATATTGTCCATCAAATTTCCAAAGAGGTTCGATCTTTTGAAAGGAATGAGTATATAACGAATAAAATATGAAATAATAATTTTCCTAAGTGAAGCCAACTTGATTCAACGATGCTCTCATAAAAACCGAAAAATGTTAATTCCTCCACCCTAACAACTAATGTATATACTAAAGATATGGTAAATTGAAGCTGCCCCATAGAATTGAATGCTTCATTATCCAAATCGGCATGAAATTAAATATCACGAACGAGTACACGAATTTGAAATTTAGTCAATCAAAACCAGCTCTCTGATTTCATATAGATGGAGAAATGTTCATCTGTTTTCATCATAGATGAGTCACGTCAAATTTTTAAAAATAAAATCCATTTTATAAATTCATAGAATATTTATACAATACACATTTTGACATTGCATAAGTTTTCATTGGTATTGGAATCCAAATTAGAAGTAATACTGCTGTACTAATTTGAGATAAAAAAAAGTAAATTCGTATGGCTTTTGTTGGTGGGGAGTCCCTTGCGGGAAGGTCCCACCGCCTGAATATATAATTTAAGCCGTCAATGGGCCTTACGACTGTCATACTTCAGCCGGGACCGACAGTTTAACGTGCCCATCCCATAACACGGGAGTGATCTGCTTAAAAAACTTTTGGTATTGAGAGGGTTTGAACCCGGGATCTCCGTGCTGCTACTCAAGCACTCTATCCACTAGACCACGGATCACTCCACTAATTTGAGATAGTAGCAATTAATGTTCGTAACATGCCAACTCTGAATAGTTTTTATTTCAAGTCAAAACTTTGCGAAAATATTTATCCCTGCTATCTTCTGACAGGCAATATCAGTTTTGAATTTATGGAAATTACAATACTATTAACAGATATAGAAAATATCCTTCTTTTCCAAAGTACTTCTCTGCTCTCTGCTATTAAGAAGGAAGTTAGGTAGCAGGAATTATCTTCTGATTGAAGATAGAACTGATGTATGCTGTAGTAGATCTCATTTCAATCCGAATCATCTTTTGAGGTTCAGGAGGGTAACAAATTAAATTAACTGGGAAATCTTAACAGTGAATCCAGAAAACAAGTCACTACTTTGTATCTCTATGTAATGCATCTGTACTGTGCACTATTTACTTTCTATTTCTATATATATATATATTCCTTATAACTTGAGGGCTTTCTGAAATTGTAAGCTTCCATTTCTCATTTTTCTGAAATTGTAAGCGTCCGTTGTCATATCAATACATTCTATTGAGAGTTTTGGCCTTGTCAAATAACGGTACTTTGGCTGCATTGATGATAGAGAAGTATTTGAATACCATTACTCTTGTAAACGGTATACATTTTTGCAGGTTAGATTCTCTATATTTTGAATGTGAATATATAGTTGATAGTAGAGGATAGATGTAAGATAGATTGGAAGAGAGAAGGAGAAAGAGTGAGTGTTAGAGAGAGAGTGAGAGAGAAGTGTGACCTCGCTTTGCTAATGCTGAACTAGGCCGGCTTTGTCCCGTCGTGGGATTAAAGGATGAAATTGGCGAAAAGTGGAGAGAGAAGAAATGATGAAATGGGATGAGGAGGAGAAGAGAAAGAGGAGGTACGGAGGAGGGGATGGTCTATCGATTTGTTTCGTTTCTACCCTTGTTTCAATTCAGGCTCTATGCTGAGGTAGTACAGTGTAGTGCAGTACTGTACTCTTTATACTCAAATTAATGTCTCTAATAGTTTGTAAAGTTTTGATTTATTTCATGAGCCACTGGTCCAGGTGCAGTTGAGTTATAGTATTACCTGAGACAACTTAGAAGTGGGAGAAAATTGTAATCTATGTTATTAACCTAGGAGGAGTCGATTGGGTTTCAACCAGGCATAGAAGTGGGAGAAAATTGTAATCTATGTTATTAACCTAGGAGGAGTCGATTGGGTTTCAACCAGGCATATATAACCTGATATTTTTATTTTGAGGTAGGATTGAAATTTATGGTTGAATTAGTTGATTTATGCAGTTTTGAATCTACGTTATTACCCTATGAATCGATTGGGTTTCATCCAGGCATATATTACCTGATAGTTTTATTTTGAGATAGGATTGAAATTTATGGTTGAATTAGTGTTGGATCTATGGTATTGCCCCAAGAATCGATTAGGTTCCAACCAGACTTGAATTGCCTGATATAGTGGTATTTTGAGATAGGATTGGAATTTGTGGTGAATTAGCCTATTGAGGTGAGATCAGATTGTGCTATGCCTATAATTTATGTATTTGTACAGGAACAGTAATAGCCCAGTCAATGAAGGTCCAAGAAAGCAGTTTCGATCCGAAAATTAAATAAAAGCTGAATTTCCCACCATCGATAGAACCCTCCCAGAGGGTCATTCTCCCAAAAGTCCCAAGAAATCCCCTTGGAGCTTTCTGCCCCAGCCCCCTAAAACATGAAAAATGCAGGTAAACACGGGAAATCAATTATCTCTGTAACCATTAATCGGAAACAGTTCTATTATATGCCATTCGATTCGTTACATTATGGACTACAATATTAGTTATATTCATTTTTCCAATAAAATTAACAGTTTTCTTGATAAAATAATATATATGTAAAAATTTAGGGGGTTTGTGATTTGATTTTTTTTTGTTTTCTTCGATTAACCTCAAAACAAGTAGTTTTAAAGGAAAATGAGCCAAATAATTAATGTAGCCACTCTCATTGCAAATCCATTGATGTATATTGTTATGTATTTGCGATTCGATTTGACGCTGTGGAAGGGAAACAGTCGACTCGGAATGGCGCGGTGACTCTCTCTGCCATAGTAAACAGCAAACTGGAAATCACTTATCTCTGTAACCATTAATCGGAAAAAAATCTATCATATGTCATTTGATCCGTACATTATGGACTAAATATTAGTCGTATATTATTACCTTCAATAAAATCAACAGTTTCCTTGATAAAATAATATATATTATGTAAAAATTTAGGGGTTTTTCGATTTGATTTTTGTTTTCTCCGATTAGCTTCGAAGCAAATAATCTAAAGAAAATTAGACAAAGATTATGTAGCCACATTCATTGCGAATCCATTGATGTATATTGTTATTTATTTGCGATTCGATTTGACGCTGAGGAAGGGGAAACAGTCGACGCGGTACGGCGTGGCTGACTCTCTTCACCATAGTAACAGTAAAATACAGTAGTAGGCCTACTGCTTTCTAAGTTGCATCTTATTCACACTATGGCGCTCGAAACAATCAATTTTGTCTATTGTTTTGACATGCGATGAAACTAATTTTACACATTTTAATTCTCTAAATTCTCTAAAATAATTTTGTGTTTATATATGTGCTAAATCATGCATTCTATGACAGACAAAGATATTGTTTGCAACCGATAAAATATTCATACTATTACATAATATAATACATATTTAAAATATGTGTGTATATGATCATAATTCTATGCTAAAATTCATTATAAGTTATGAATGTCAAAAACTGAGATAAATCATAGATTACAATAGTGTTAACAGTGGCAATTTCCTGAAAATCATAGCGTGCAGTGTTTGCTGTTTTCTACAGTTAATATTCTCCAAGCCAGGTTGATATATCCCTTCTAGTGAAAATTTCTATGATTCTCTCTGTAAAGTAGCTTATCTTCCGTTCTTACTAGTTGAATCTACTTATTTTTTAGACAGTCCAATATGGAAATTCAGTAGATTCTAAAGATGAAAGCCATGCAACATACAAATAAGGAAGAGTAAGCATGCATAAAAGGTAGGAAAATCATGAAAGTGTTTCACATTTAACCACAAAGTACCCTACCGTATAAGATTAATTGAAAGACGATTCATCATCTTATATTATTTCTGTTAACATATCGATTTTTCACCTCCACTCGCATCTTGTCATTCATTACACAAGGTTGGCAGAAGCTTTTCGTTATGTCGATTAATGTTGATTGAAATTGATTTTGATTAGGGCACCAAAAGAATAGATCATTTTCTATTTGAAGCATTCAAATCAAATCTATTGAACATGATTTCTTATGACTTGGCCTTCACAGATTTAGTTGGATGAAGCTATTTGAAAAATGTACTTGATTATCAATTCCATGGTTTTTATACCATTCTAGTTCATTGTGATCATTGAAGGGTTGAAGTGATGAGTTAGTTCAGTGAATTCTAGTACACAAGTATAGTGCTTATAATTGGCTCTTCTTTATTTTCTATCGATGTTTTGCTCCAATAGAGAAAATTTAAAATGTTGGTTTTACATTTTAAAAGCTTTATAAATAATATAAATTAACGGTAATATAAATTTGATAAGTCCAATATTAAATTAATCGATGTTGATTTTCATTGTATCGCTTTGTATCAATGTTACTTGCACTTTGCAATTCATCACTATTCTCTCAAGAATTAGTTTTTTATGAATTTCATGATCTGAAAATTGAAATTAAATGCTATTTGGATGACGTTCACATTCCACTGGTTTTTTTACAATAATTGTTACGTTGAAGAGTGAGGCAATTCAATCCATTTGGAAGTAAAAGGAAATCACAGTGCGATTTGAACAGTGGATATTCAACTTTGAAATTCAGTTGCTCAATCCATTACGGCTTGATACTATCATTTGTAATTATAGTTGATCAGAAAATGCATTGTAATAATGTTTATATTTCAGTTTGACCAATCTTCTATCACAGTCTCGCTCATTCATAAACATGATAATCCTAAATACGTTGATTACCTCAAAGATGTAGCTTATCTTACGTCGAACAATGTACAATATAAACAATTTTCATTAAATTACTATTATGATGATCATTGGAATTTCTGCCTGTGATTGGGAAAAAGTCATTTCATGAGCCTTGAAATTCGTACCTAGAAAAAGCTGCATTATTACTAGAAATTTTGTTATTTTTACTATTTATTATAGGTACTGAACATAAATTTTTGTGATTATAGAGATCAACTACTTTATTCTGAATCAGGATGAGGATAAATAGGGAAATTGTGAGATGGGGATAACATCCATAATTACATAGCATCAATTTGAAAGCTCTGATAATAATGATTTGAATGGAACTGCGATTCTGGCTTGGTATTGCCTCTTCATGTTCAGTGAGAATAGAAAGCTTCAGAGTAATTCGTTCTCACTATATGTGATAATATTGGTAATATTTGAAACGAATGTGCAACAAATTAATCTACTTTCAGCATGAAAATTTTCAACTTATCAGCAGTACAGTGTTATCATATATTCTCAGGTAGGCCCACCTTTTATTTTTTTGTTCACGTGATCTGATGATATTCATTCCATTATCAAGTGTTTTCAATTATAAAGAGATGAAACAAGATAAAACACAGAAAGCTATGAAAGAAATTCTGAATCTTCATTTTTCACAAAATAGGATAAGATGAAGGAGTCGGACACATAATATCTCATGAAACTTCGTTGAAAAACATCATATCTGGAACTAGAGTTATTAAATTGTGTTACTTCTGACTCGTATGGAGAAGGCACACTTCAAATTTGATATAATAAATTCTGTGAGCAAACATCGAAATCCTGATTTTTATCATGAGCATGGTTAAATCAAGAAAATTGTAAATTTTTTTTAGAGTATTGAAAAGTGAAAATCTATATACAGCGCATGTAAAAACAATAGACAAAATTAATTGTTTCGAGCGCCACAGTGTAAATGAGATGCAATGTAGACAGCAGTAATATTCTGTTTACTATGGTGAAGGGAGTCAGCCGCGTCGGCTGTTTCCCCTTCCACAGCGTCAAATCGAATCGCAAATACATAACAATATACATCAATGGGTTCGCAATGGATGTGGCTACAATAATAATTATTCGTCACATTGTTCTTTAAAATTACTTGCTTCGAAGTTTAATCGAGAATACAAAAAAAAAATCAAATCGAAAAACCCCTAAATTTTTACATTATATTATTTTATCAAGGAAACTGTTCGATTTCTTGAGGAAATGAATCCGACTAATATTGTAGTCCTTAATTCAACAAATCGAATGACATATGATAGATTTTTTTTCCGATTAATGGTTACAGAGATAATTGATTTCCAGTTTGCTGTTTACTATGGCTAAGAGAGTCAGCCGCGCCGTTCCGCGTCGATTGTTTCCCCTTCCACGGCGTCAAATCGAATCGCAAATACATAACAATATACATCAATGAATTCACAATGATAGTGGTTACATTAATTATTCGGCTCATTTTTCTTTAAAACTACTTTCTTTGAAGTTAATCGAAGAAAACAAAAAAATCAAATCGCAAACCCCCTAAACTTTTACATATGTACTATTTTATCAAGAAAACTGTCACTTGTATGGAAAAATTATATAACTAATATTGTAGTCCATAATGAACGAATCGAATAGCATATAATAGAACTGTTTCCGATCAATGAGTAGAAAGATAATTGATTTTTCGTGATTACCTGCATTTTTCAACTTTGAGGGAGGCTAGGGGGGAAAGCTCCAAGGGGATTTCTTGGGACTTTAGGGAGAATGACCCTCTGGGAGGGTTCTATCGATGGTAAAATGGAAAAGAGTCAGCTTTTATTTAATTTTCGGATCGAAAAAACCTTTATTGACTGGGCTATAAGATACAGCTATTATAATCATAGCATCAGCTGATTAAAAGAAAATGCACATGTTCGTGGCGCATAAGTCTTTACGCACCTACAGGTGATACTGTATTTCATATTGGGGTATTTATTGTATTCCCTCAAATACAGCCTTTTGGGTTCGGAAGAGTTTCAAAATATTCCTGGATTTTGTTTATTTATTCACATTTCATAATACACAAATCAAATATATGATCAGAGAAGGACCAACAGGCCTAGCCCAAAACTGGTCCCTTTCCGAATTTTGATAGAAGTATGTCTAAAACGTAGTTAATGTTTCTTCACTTTGTCTTTGTTACCTAGATATCTGCTCCATTCGTATGAATTTCAAGATTCAGGGTTCCATACAGTTTTCAGTCCCAATCTTTCCCAGGTCTTGTCAGTATCTTAACATATTTTCCCAGATATCTGCTCCATTTGTATAAATTTCAAGATTCAGGGTTCCATAGAGTTAATCCCGATCTTTCCCAGGTCTAGATCTGAATATATTTTCCTGGCTCCATGTGTATAAATTTTTGAATGAATAAATTCATGACCATTCGAGATTTATCGTGTGGTGGAAATTGAGAAGTTTCTTTGACGACCTGAACAATGAAGCTCCAGCAATCCAGACAGCGTTTGAATATTCATAGTATGCATTTCTATTCATGTGGTTGGAGTTTAAGGGTTGTCTGTAGCTTTTAAATGCTTGTGGGCGAATGACGTTGTATCAAATCATCCCTTCTTCACCCCTTCTCATCCTTCCTTTTCCCTTTCTCTCTCTCTCTTCCATCCCTTTTCTTTCCCTTCTTCTCTCTTCCTTACCTTTCCCTTCTCGACTCTTCCTTTTCTTCCTCTTCTCCTAACTTCCTTTCCTTTGCCTTAGTTTCCTTTCTCTCACATACTCTTCCTCTCTTCTCCTTTTCCTCCTCACACACACACACACACACACACTCTCTCTCTCTCTCTCTCTCTCTCTCTCTCTCTCTATCTCCTCCCCAATCTTCTATTGGAACATGGCTGACGTCAAACAACTCTTGGCGAATTATTACCTCCCTTCAAGAGTTTGACAGAAGCTTTTTAGAGCGAAATGAAATATCATCTCATCTGACATCTTCTATTTTCTTCTTCTTCTTCTTCTTCCTCTTCTTCTTCTTTCTCTTCTTCGCTTTCTTTCAAGTGTCAACAATTTCGCTTCTGACAGGGAATTGTCGTAGCAGTGTACGCTGTCAGTGGTAAATCATTACTTACTTATTTGCAGTGGAAATTCCCCCTGAATTTTCTAGGCCACTTTGGTGTTTGCTGTAGGACCATTCATTCATGGTGTGTTTTTATGGTTCTTTTCTGCAGTGGAATTCTGACGCACTAAAGCAAGGTCCACGTTATAATGGCATTATTTGATTAACAGTGGTGTTGCTATCTTTTTCTATCATTCAACAAAGCAGATAGCGCTATCCATTTTTAGCTGTGCAAATTTTCCAGATAGTTTTTTATCAATGTAGAATTATAATTTATTAACAGAATATTTAATCTCAATTGAATCTTGGTCTATCATCCAACAAAGCAGATAGCACTATCCATTTTTAGCTGTGCTAATTTTCCAGATCATTTTTAGCAATGTAGGAATTATAATTAATTAACATAATATTTAATCTTAATTATGAAAAATGTTTAATTAGTCATTCATTAAAAAATATTTTTTTTTACAAATATCATTTAATTAAATGAAAAAAAACTAAGAAATTGTCAAAAAACACAGATTTATTGATACTTAGAAAGACCGGTTCCGGTTATTACACAATTGTCAATATCTGATAAACTAAAACTAAATACAAGAGCAGCAGAATTTATACTAGTAAGCGAGTACTGCTATTAGTAGTCAACGGCATGAACGCCTGCCATTGGTCCAGCTAGACAGTCTCCTCCCACTCAACGGTGTCACAAAATGGCGGCTCAAGCAACAGACTCGCCATGATAACAAAATTTAGCACCTTTCGGTCATTAACGGGCTTTCAACCAAAATTTAGTATTAAAAATTCATTGGATTTGGTCAAAAATATAAAACATATTCCTGTTCTATCATCTCATAAACTTGTGTCATTTGATGTTACTAATTTATTCACTAACATTCCAGTGGAAGAAAGTCTTGAAAGAGCTGATGAAATAATGAAAGCCTCTGTCAATGATCTTACTCTCAGAGAAGAACTGATAGAATTGATGAAGTTATGCACTCAGCATAATTATTTCAAATTTAACAATAGATTTTTTGAACAAAGAGAGGGGTTGGAAAAATGGGGTCACCACTCCTAGCTGAATTATTTATGGATAAGTTAGAAAGTAGAATTATTGAAAATAGTCATTTCAAAGATAAAATTGTTTACTGGTTTCGATAAGTACCGTAGATGATATTATTCGCTTATGAAAAGGAAGTAACAGACAACTAGATATTTTTTTTCCTATCTAAATGGATTTCATCAGAGTATAAAATTCACTGTAGAGATAGAGCAGGATTGTGTATTGAATTCCTAGATTTAAGAATAGATCATAGCACTTTTCATTCTTGTCATCCTATTTCACACAAACTTGCTGCTTTCAATAGCATGGTCTATAGAGCACTAACAATACCTATGAGCATCATGATTTTGATATTGAGATCACTAAAATTAAACAGATAGCTGTCACAAATGGGTATGAAGAAAGTACGGTGGATAGATTATTGAGTAAAATTAACAGACAAATTACAATCAATTCTTGCTTTGTAGGCTCAAACTGTGCGGAGAAGACTTGGATAACAATCCCATATTTAGGCCTTGTATCTGATAAGATAGGTAGGGAATTGAAAAGGAATGGATTCCATGTTGCTTTCAAGACTAAACCGATTTTAAATAGTCTATTTAGCTAGAGTAAAGACAAAATTGATATTTGGGATAAAAGTGGGGCGTACAAACTTTAATGTGGTGATTGTTATGCTTGTTATGTAGGTCAAACATGTAGAAGTTTCAAAAGTAGAATTAAAGAGCACATCAGAGATTGGAATAAACAAAATGGGGAATCTAACTTTGCAGAACATTTGATAACAAACACAAGTTCACAGTTGAGGAGAATGTTGAGTTTCTGCATGTTAATAACAAAGGCAGATCTTTGAATATTCTAGAGGCTTTAGTTAGTGTTTGGGCCATAACAAGAGAATAATTGAGTAACAAGAGAAAATTCCCAGTATAGTTTAAATGACCAGATTCATTTCAACCAATACAACACTACGAATTTAGTTTTATCATAACATTGTAAGCATTCATTAGTCAATAGTTTTTTCCATTTACATACATATTTGTTTTATTATCTTCCACTTGTTTTCATGGTTCTTATTTTGTACTGAAAGTAATTTTG